>NC_069506.1:280900256-281030256 GCF_027579735.1 Bombina bombina | reverse complement strand
ACCCCACATTTTTTCTTTCATGATTCAGATAGAGCATGCAATTTTAAGCAACTTTCTAATTTACTCCTATTATCATTTTTTCTTTGTTCTCATGTTATCTTGATTTGAAAAAGCAGTAATAAAAGGTTAGGAGCTGGCCCATTTTTTAGTTCAGCACCTTGGTAGAGCTGCTGATTGGTTTGCTACATTTAGCCATAAATCAGTAAGTGCTACCCATGTATTGAACAAAAAATGGTCTGGCTCTAAAACTTACAGTACTGCTTTTTCAAATCAAGATAGCATGAGAACAAAGAAAAATTGATAATAGGAGTAAATTAGAAAGGTGCTTAAAATCTCATGCTCTATCTGAATCATGAAAGAAAAAAAATGGGTTTAGTATCCCTTTAAAGGGACACTGTAACCAAATTTTTTCTTTTGTGATTCAGATTGAGCATGCAATCTTAAGCAACTTTCTAATTTACTCCTATTTTCAAATTTTCTTCATTCTCTTGGTATCTTTATTTGAAATGCAAGAATGTAAGTTTATATGCCGGCCCATTTTTGGTGAACAACCTGGGTTGTCCTTGCTGATTGGTGGATAAATTCATCCACCAATAAAAAAGTGCTGTCCAGAGTACTGAAACCAAAAAAAGCTTAGATGCCTTCTTTTTCAAATAATGATAACAAGAGAACGAAGAAAAATTGATAATAGGAGTAAATTAGAAAGTTGCTTAAAATTGCATGCTCTTTCTGAATTACAAAAGAAAAAATTTGGGTTCAGTGTCCCTTTAAGTGTGTTTTATGTGGGGGTTCACAGACCCTTAGAGAAGCGGCTGTTCATTTTAGTATTGCTGATGATGATGATGGCGGTTAATTTGCTTGAATGCAGTTTTTTCATTTCACGTTTTGAGATCAATTCATATGTACAATTAATAATTTCATATAATTTTCTTTAATTTCACAAGGATTATGTTTAAACCTCCAAAAAACATAGTTGCAATTACGAGCAAACAATACTGTTATCGTATATAATTTGTTTACAAGTTATAATAGTGAGAAAACTGTAACGGAGCTACAAAAAATACTTTATTAACATATAGGGGCCTATTTACTATGGTGCGAGCGGACATGATCCGATATAGCCGATCATGTCCGCTGCACATCGATAAATGTAGACAGCATACGCTGTCGGCATTTATCATTGCACCAGCAGTTCTTGTGAACTGCTAGTGCAATGCCGCCCCCTGCAGATTCGCGGGTTGATTTCTGTCCGCGGCCTCAGAGCAGGCGGACAAGTTACGGAGCAGCGGTCTCTAGATCGCTGCTTCATAACTTCTGTTTCCGGCGAGCCTGAAGACTCGCCAGAAACACGGGGCATCAAGCTCCATACGGAGCTTAATAAATATGCCCCATAAACTGAACATGTGTGAGCAATTTAATCGTAAAAGAAAACAGCGAAGAATCTTTTCAGACAGGTGTAGAGACTGAAAAATCTAAAAAAATCCTGCAAAACGCTGCTGGGAAGTGTTTTCTATTGAATTTGAATAACGCTGGCAAATTTTCCCATATAAAGTACAGAGGAAGCTATTGTGCTACAAATGCAGTTTAAACATTCCTGATGAATGGGTTATTAAAGGGTTAGCAAATGGATTGGAATGGGTTATTAAAGGGTTAGCAAATGGATTAGAATAGGTTATGGAAGGGTTAGCAAATGGATTAGAATAGGTTATGGAAGGGTTAGCAAATGGATTAGAATAGGTTATGGAAGGGTTAGCAAATGGATTGGAATAGGTTATGGAAGGGTTAGCAAATGGATTAGAATAGGTTATGGAAGGGTTAGCAAATGGATTGGAATAGGTTATGGAAGGGTTAGCAAATGGATTAGAATAGGTTATGGAAGGGTTAGCAAATGGATTGAAATGGGTTATTGAAGGGTTAGCAAATGGATTGGAATAGGTTATGGAAGGGTTAGCAAATGGATTGGAATAGGTTATGGAAGGGTTAGCAAATGGATTGGAATAGGTTATGGAAGGGTTAGCAAATGGATTGGAATAGGTTATGGAAGGGTTAGCAAATGGATTGGAATAGGTTATGGAAGGGTTAGCAAATGGATTAGAATAGGTAATGGAAGGGTTAGCAAATGGATTAGAATAGGTTATGGAAGGGTTAGCAAATGGATTAGAATAGGTAATGGAAGGGTTAGCAAATGGATTAGAATAGGTTATGGAAGGGTTAGCAAATGGATTGAAATGGGTTATTGAAGGGTTAGCAAATGGATTGGAATGGGTTAAAAGCCTCACCAGCACTTCACATAGTAATTCTGAAGCCTTAAAAAGTCGCTATGGGAGTTACTATTATAACCTTTATAATAACACTAGGAATTATTTACTTATTAAACATGTAGGACATCAGTGCACTGCAAGCACATCCCCTGGTTGTACACCATGGTTTTTATGTGAGTCTAGTTAACATGATTAATCTAATTAACTGTAATTAAGTATATTTAGCTTCATGGCGTAGATTTGGTCTAGGAATAGGTGAAGTGATATTACACAGAGCGGTTTTGTGTAATTTTATACAGTCTGAGAGTGTTTTGTACCAGGTAAAGAATGTAGAATATTGACTGTAATTTCCGTGCAACTCAGCTCCCTTTCCCCAAGCTTTCGTTCTCCGTAAAATAGAACATAATGTAGCAATTTGCAGCAGTTGTTTTGTGCTAAATTAGAAACACTTGGTTTATCTGAGCTGAACTATTTTATCTCTGGGGATACCCAGCTTCCTGAGACATTTATCATTTTCTTAGGTTCAGGGTTGGAATGGAGATATGTGCTAGTAACAACGACACCAATAACAGGCTGACGCATTATCTCAGCCACAGCTTGGCACCCAATAACATATATCTCATTAGATTAAGTTGGAGGCACTTTACGCTCAGATTCTATCATGCACCATAGGATTCTTTAGGATATAAAGACCACACTATATGAAGACATAGGGGTCAATTTACTAAAGTGCGAGCGGACATGATACGATGTAGTGTATCATGTCCGCTGCACATCGATAAATGACGATAGCATAAGCTTTCCTCATTTATCATTGCACCAGGAGTTCTTGTGCACTGCTGGTGCAATACCGCCCCCTGCAGGGGGGCAGTATTGCACCGCTAGTAGGGGGTGTCAGTCAACCCAATCGTATTCGATCGGGTTGATTTCTGACCGCCGTTTCAGAGCTGGCGGACAGATTATGTAGCTTGATAAATTGACCCTATTGAATCTTCACAAGTGTTACATTCCTACACCTTTTTACTTTCACCTTGTAATACACACGCTAATGCAGTCACGCTAATTTTTTACTTTGAGCGCGCCACTTGTAATCTGGCCCTTTGTAATTACAGTGTTTTTTCAGAATTAAATTATCATATCAGGTGAGTGTGAAAAACAAACAAATTTGAGTGAATTAAAGGGACAGTCAACACCAGAATTTTTGTTGTTTTAAAAGAAAGATAATCCCTTTATTACCCATTCCCCAGTTTTGCATATCCAACACAGTTATAATAATACACGTTTTACCTCTGTAATTATCTTGTATCTAAGCCTCTGCTGAATGACCCCTTATTTCAGTTCTTTTGACAGACATGCAGTTTAGCCAATCAGTGCTCACTCCTAGGTCACTTTACGTGCATGAGCTCAATATTATCTATATGAAACATGTGAACTAATGCCCTCTAGTGGTCAAAATGTATTCAGATTAGAGGCAGTCTTCAAGGTCTAAGAAATTAGCATATGAACCTCCTAGGTTTAGCTTTCAACTAAGAATACCAAAAGAACAAAGCAAAATTGGTGATAAAAGTAAATTGGGAAGTTGTTTAAAATTGCATGCCCTATTTAAATCATGAAAGTTTTTTTGGACTTGACTGTCCCTTTAACACATTGGGCCAGATTACAAGTGGAGCTATCGCTTGTGCGCAAGCAATATTGGGTTTTTGCATTCGTTTGCACGCAAGTTAAATTGTGCTCATATTAAAAGTTGAAAGTAAATTGTGTGAGAGTGATCGTAATTTAAGCTAGAATGATTACCACAACCTCAAAGCTCTGGTTAACTGTTTTGCAAAACTAAAAAGTGTAACAATACACATCAAAAATACTTTACAAAGTACAGTTACACTCATAAAAACACTGTCTAATAAAAATATTGCAATACAAAATATTGCACTCAAATGTTATAAGGGCTCAAAGATATGAGGTTCACAGAAGCATTATGTCATTAGATCAGCAACAGCTTGCTAATTCCCTTGAACATCTTCTCAATCTCCTCCTTCTCCTGTCCTGACCAATCTATATGCCACTCTAATTCCACCCTTACATCGGTCCTTGACAATCTGGCCCCTCTTACCATTGCTAGGAAATCATACACTCATCCTCTGTCCTGGCATAATCCTCGGTCACGGTACCTACGCAGATGTTCCCGTACTGCTGAGCGGCACAGGAGAAAATCTCGGAGTTCAGCTGATTCCTTCATTACAAGTTCATTTTGACAGATTACTGTATTATATTTTTAAGATGGACCATCCACTTCTGGACATCACCATGCCACACCTTCCCCTCCTCCCCCCTCTGCCCCCCTTGCCGCTCTTCCTGTCATTCCTGTCCTGTCCCTTACAAAGCTGTCCCACCTGTCGTTTGCCACTCTCCCCGTCATACCCTTCATGCTCCTACCCCACCTCAGCCACCTGCTCATGTCGGTCCTTCCCCTCATGCCCCTGCCCCACCTGTGCCTGCCCCACCTGTCTAGGCCCCACCTTCCTCAGCTGGCCCTGCCCCACCTTGTCCCATCCATCCTCCCCGTCAACCCCTTTTCCCCGCTTCTCCCCTTCCTCTACCTGTGTATCCTGTTCTCCTTCCCAGCCACAGATGTAAGTATCATTCAAAATAAACATTAGACCATACATTCTTAAAGGGACATTATACTGATCTAACTATACTGAAATGTAATTTTAATTGATATATTTTTTTAGAAAACTTTAATTTGGATATGAATGTAAATGTTTCATATTTACATTCTTGAAAATTATCATCAACATGTTTTTTCACAAATATGATATTGGATAGATTTTGCATATAAATTATGTAAATGTGCATTTTCTTCGCTTTGTATTTGATCACAGCCCCTTTCCCTGTGTGTCATAAACTGAAGAAATAATGATTTGTCTATATGGTTATTATTTTAGTTTATATCTAAATGGTTTAGCTATGAAGAACATATTTAATGTGTAATTCTTCTTCTATATAGTATATTTTATTCTAACCATGATTTGCATTAAATTATTACAATGTCCCTTTGCTTATTTTTACTTCTGTTCTGTCATTTATATTAAATATAAATTGTATATTTTGTTTCAGTTTGTGACTCAGCATGGTTAACTCTAGAGGCTCTAGCCAGATTGGAAAGCACCATGCTGAGTTGCCATCAGCGGCTGGGAATGATGCAGGATTCCATGGTTCTGCAGCTGCAGTTTAATGAGACCATGCTTAATCGCATGAGCTGTATTGAGTCAAGGCTGCAAGCTGCAGCTGCAGAACCTGCGGCAGAGGAACGTGAGAAGGATGCCCCAGAAGGTGGAGAGATCCGAGATGCCCCAATGGAGCAGGAATAACTCCTCTGTCAATTGTTTCTTGCTTAAAGGGCCATAATACCCAAATGTTTAAACACTTGAAAGTGATGCAGCATAGTTGTAAAAAGCTGATTAGAAAATATCACCTGAACATCTCTATGTAAAAATGAAATATATTTTACCTCAAAAATTCCTCAGTAGCCACATCCCATTGTAAAGGACTTCTAAGCAGCATAATAGTATGTCTGTCCCGGGACAGCCGAAGGGGCGAGCTTACGTGCACTCTCATGTTATTTCCCTATTCAGTTTAAAGGAAGTTTACTATGAAATCTCATGAGAGTTAAGTGAAATCTCATGAGATCACAGTAAAAGAGTTCATGACCTCAGCACTGCTGATGCTGATTGGCTGCTGTTCATTTCTTCATATTTTTTTTTTTACCTGCAGCTGAGTATAACTTTTTACACAGAACTTACTCTGCTGAGCTGAGGAAATTGTGAGGTAAAATATCTTCCTTTTTTACATAGAGATGCTCAGGTGATATTTTCCTGTCAGCTTTTTACAGTTATACTGCATCAGTTTCAAGTGATTTAGCATATGAGTATTATGTCCCTTTAATATCTTGCCTGTTGGCTCTGTTATTTATTTGCTAGATTTTTTTTGTGCCTGATGCATTTTGTTTGCCCTTGTCATATGGCTCCAAAGGGGCTGTGTTGACCTTTGTTTGCCCTTGTCAACTCCCTGAAAGGACTGTGATACACTATGTCACCTTGTCATATGGCTCCAAAGGGGCTGTGTTGTCCTTTGTTTGCCCTTGTCAACTCCCTCGAAGGACTGTGATGCACTATGTCATCTCGTCAGATGGCTCCAAAGGGGTTGTGTTGGCCTTTGTTTTCCCTTGCCAACTCCCTCCAAGGACTGTGATGCACTATGTAACCTTGTCATATGGCTCCAAAGGGGCTGTGTTGGCCTTTGTTTGCCCTTGTTAACTCACTGAAAGGACTGTAATGCACTATGTCACCTTGTCAGATGGCTCCAAAGGGTCTGTGTTGGCCTTTGTTTGCCCTTGTCAACTCCCTGAAAGGACTGTGAGGCACTATGTCACCTTGTCATATGGCTACAAAGGGGCTGTGTTGGCCTTTGTTTGCCCTTGTCAACTCCCTCCAAGGACTTTGATGCACTATGTCACCTTGTCATATGGCTCTAAAGGGGCTCCAAAGGGGCCTTTGTTTGCCCTTGTCAACTCCCTGAAAGGACTGTGATGCACTATGTCACCTTGTCAGGTGGCTCCAAAGGGGCTGTGTTGGCCTTTGTTTGCCCTTGTCAACTTCCACTCACTTAAAGAACTGTGATGAACTATGTCACCTTGTCAGATGGCTCCAAAGGGGCTGTGTTGGCCTTTGTTAGCCCTTGTCAACTCATTCCAAGGACTGTGATGCACTAAGTTACCTTGTCAGATGGCTCAAAAGGTGACTGTGTTTGCCTTTGTTTGCTCTTGTCAACTCCCTCCAAGGACTGTGATGCACTATGTCACCTTTTCATATGGCTCTAAAGGGGCTGTGTTGGCCTTTGTTTGCCCTTGTCAACTCCCTGAAAGGACTGTGATGCACTATGTCACCTTGTCAGATGGCTCCAAAGGGGCTGTGTTGGCCTTTGATTGCCCTTTTAACTCCTACTCCCTGAAATGACTGTGATGCACTATGTCACCTTGTCAGATGGCTCCAAAGGGGCTGTGTTGGCCTTTGTTAGCCCTTGTCAACTCATTCCAAGGACTGTGATGCACTATGTTAACTTTTTCAGATGGCTCCAAAGGGGACTGTGTTATCATTCTGACTTATTTGTCCTATTATATTATTTAATTATGTTGTATGACCTTCAAAAATCATAATTATCATAATAAAAATAATATTTTTATTAAAATGTTATATATATATATATATATATATATATATATATATATTTTTAATGTCATTTCTAATCATTCTTAAGTGGTGCTGAAAACAGTCATTTCTTTATCGATATGCATTTATAAGGTACTTTTTAATATCTAATTTTGTTTTACTCAACATACACATATAATATATTTAAAGCAGACTATAATCTGGATGTTGACAGCACATATATTCCAATTCTTGTGAAATCTTATTGTAGTAGTAGAACATACAAAATCACTGTGTGTAATGCACACATATTTTAGATGAATAATCTCTGTCTATGATTTTTTTATATTTAAGTATCAAACTATATATTACTATAGGTAACAAAAAATGTATAAAAAAAATACAAAGTTTTGTGATGTATATAGTAGCATTGTTTCTATCTTAAACCTTGATGCTTCCTAAATGTTTCCTAATCTTACTATTCTAATGAAATATATATTTATTAACAACAAAATACAAAATACAATACAAATACAATTGTTATTGACATGCAAAGGTGTAAATTCCGTAATTTGATTGGATCATGTTGTTCCGCGATATTGGATGCGCCATGTTGCTTAATACGTCACATGCAAAGGTGTAAATTCCGTAATTTGATTGGATCACGTTGTTCTGCGATATTGGATGCCCCATGTTGGCGAATAAGAACACAAATTCAAAACCGTGATTTTCAGAGTTTATAGATTGTGTCAATCTTTTACATTGTTGAAACATAGATGATAAAAGATCTACAATATTTCGACTGATCTCATGGAAGAAACAAATGAAGTCAATGTGTTGTTAATCCCGAATATATTTTGAGACAAGGAGATAATCCATGAATGTTCTGCAATGAATATACTCCATCTTGTTTTATATGTTTGTCAACAATATTTTCTCATTGACAAATAATTTATGTGTTGTGTTTAATTGTATACATTGTAATTTCCGAAACATGCGCATTTGTATTTGAAGTCATTTTTCAATATGCATTCACCTAAATCATATGATCTATAAAGGATATTTTAATTGTGTAATGCAAAGGCAGGTAAGAGGTAGATCGTTGTCTACCAGTGGACCGTGAGTGAATTTTGAGGTGACTGCCTGGAAGATTTCAAAAGTCTGCATAATAAGAGAAACATTTCTCACACATCTAGATTCTGAGTGAAGAGCCTCGCTACTGTAGATGTATGAGAAATGTTTCTCTTATGCAGACTTTTGAAATCAGCTATGAGTCTATGATGGAGGTATGTGTACTTCAGCATGCGCAATATGGCTGTAGCTGAACTGGCTGCCCCAGCTTTGGTTACAGCCTCTTCCAAACTCTCCTACTTTTTGTCTCTAGAGCGGTCAGTCCATAGTACAGACTCTTCATGCACCAGGCTGAGATGCTGCTTGGTTTCCCTAGGTTTGGCAGTTCCAGGTCCTGCTCTGTCTGATATTCTGTTGCTACTTTCTAGTTCTGTCCTCCATTACTTGTCACCAGGCTCTGCTGGGTGAATGGTCAAGTGTTGTTTCCCCCTGCCCCAGGTTCTGTTACTCCCCCTCAGGTTCTTTTACTTACTCTGTACCAGGCTTTGATGCTGTTCTCTGATACTTTCTCTGACACACTAATATTAGCTACACTTTGTGATAGTTTCTGCAGCTTTCTGTCCCCAGAATTTGTTGTCACCAAATTGTGCAGGTCAGTGCTGTTGTTGCTATACCAGTCTCTGGTTGCTGTGTAAGGAGGTACAGAGCCTGCAGGTCCTGCCAGTGTCACTGTCCCAACTATTTGCAGTAGTCTTCAGCTAGTAGCGGACGGATGGAGATCAGCCAACAGGACCTGCCCCCTAATCAACCTGACATGGTGTCCAGCCAATAAAATTACTTTGTAGACTGAGTCTGTATATGATTGGTTGAGAATAGTTCATTGTCATCGTTGTACCTGTGCTGTGGGTTTCCCATGTGTTCCAGGCTTGACTACTCCACTAGCCCTAGACTCGAGCCATCTTGATTGTGAGACTAGTTATTTATACGCAGGCACGGTACACAGATAAGGTTGCTTGATGGTCCCAGTGTGACGTAAAGAGAGAGCTTTCCCAGCATGTAAAGAGTGCGGCTGATTTTTAAAGCTGTATTATTTGTGGCAAAAATACAATTTACAGTCCGCAGGTCCTATTTGAGGCAAAAATACAATTTTCAGTCAGTGACTGGTGGGTTTTTTTTTTAGTTAGGTGACAACGTCACTTGGAATAAAATTAAAGGTAGCCCTTGCCTTACAAATGTCTGCCCACCCCTGGTGTAACGTATAATAAATCAAGTATACTTTTTAGAGATGTTATGGCCTAATATTTATTATTTCTTTAAATTGTGTCAAGTATCGATTCAACATTGTTGTTATCCAAATAATATAGCACTGTGAGCATGAAATTCAAATGTAACTCTTAAAGGGACATGAAACCCTAAATGTGTCTTTCATTAGTTATGTAGAACATACAATTTTAACCAACTTTCCAATGTACTTCTATTATAAAATTTGCTTCATTCTCTTGGTATAATTTGTGGAAAGATCATCAATACACTACTGGTTTCTAACTGAACACATGGGTGAGCCATTGCCAATCGGTATATATATATGCAGCCACCAATCAGCAGCTAGAAGCTAGGTTCTTTGCTGCTCCTGAGCTTTCCTAGATAAACCTTTTAGAAAAGGATAACAAGATAATGAAGTAAATTAAATAATATAAGTAAATGTGAAACTTGTTTAAAATGTTATGCTCTGTCAAAATCATGAAAGAGAATTTTCGGCTTTCATGCACCTTTAAATGAAATCCAATTCCAAAATAAGTATAACACTTTAAGCTAGCTTTCCAAAAATACACTTTATTTTACGTATTCAATGTTGTCAACACATCGAAAGAAACATGGCATGCAGTCTTTTTTTAAAAATACAATATTTGCTTTATTTAACAAGCACATGTAGATATACCAATAAGCCATAAGGATTAGTATATGTTAGAATATTTTCTTCTTTAAGCTATGTTGTTTGCATCAACACAGTGATATGCCATCATGTATAATTGTAAAGGTTGTTGGTTTGTGTTAGGAGAACACGTTTGGACATCACATCACAAAAACAAATCAATCTGATCAACAAGGACAGCATATGATGATGTTGTCTCAACACACTTGTAAAATACACTCTGCAAACAATCTGCCTCCATGGACCCGGTCCCATAGAAGCCTATTAATTACAGAGTGTGCGCCACAAGTGTAAGAAGACAACATTGTCACAAAATTATCCTTTACATATTAAATTTAAATTAAAAACAATAATATATAAACATAATTACTTCTTCCTCCTTCCCTTCTTCCCACAACAGTGAGGCTCTGGAGTGGTCAAATGCCTCCTCAGACGTGTCCTCATTGGAGATGTTTGGGGGAGGAGGAGGAGTACTGTGAGCGATTGGGGATTGACGAGGCAGAGGAGGAGATGAATGAGCAGGAGAAGATAGATGATAGAGGATGCACAGGAGCTGATGGTCCAGGAGCTGATTGTCCAGGCTCTTGTGGTCTTCCCATTTCTGGATATGGTCTGCTTGCCACCTCCCGGAGGACCTGGAATATGTTATTTAGAACATTTAACATATTTGTCCTTCACTCAGGGTATTAACTGAGTTGGTCATAAATTGTGTGTGTGCCTCTTGTGCCCTTCGGGAGTCCTGCATTTCCTGTAGGAAGACCCTCATCAGCTCCACCTCGGATGTTTTTGTCATGGGGAACTGCTGCACAGGGAGCTGCTGCTTGGGAAGCTGCCGCACTGGGAGATGCTGCAGGGGTATCTTCTGCAGGGGTATCCTCCTGTTCTCTCCGAGGTGGCCTGTCACTTTCTGCACCACTCTCATGCCTGGGTGGAGGAGGAGCATGTTCCTGCTGTGTTTCCTCCTCACCAGCCTCAGACTCTGTATATTTTAAAATTAAACAAATAAGATATATGAGCACAGTTCCAAATAAATATGTAAATGTTATAGTTGAAAGTGTATTAATGAGGCTGCCTTAGTAATTCAATTATTTTTATAAGAAATCAATAGGATTTACGTATTTGAAAACCTGTATTTCGATATACCTAGATTTTCAATATTAATTTCTTTTTGTATGCGTCTTAAATATGTTTAAATGCACACATAATCTGGAGACTAGATTATTATTATTGATAGCTTTTCTTCAAATACAACTTTCTAAAGATAATTCTGAATGCGTTTTAGGAATAATTTTTTAAAAAAAAGCTAAATTGCGTTAGTCATATCCATAATTTATTTTGATTGTAAATGAGTTATGAGGTGGATGAAAAGTGATTAGTAAAAGTCCTTACCAGAAGATGAGAAGTGAAGGTTCCCGGTATCGGTCCCGACTAGGGCCACCTTGGAGATGTGGGGATGCAGCATCTCCTCCCAGCGGCTGTAGACAAATCTCTGCTCTGGCCCGCCACCGGTCCCGGTACTGGCTTGCCTCTACCTCTACATCTTTTTCTTGAGCTCACTTTTGCAGTCCCGGTAGCAGTGCTGTATAGATTTCAAGTCCCTCTTGAACTCCCCAACTGTGTTGACAGCATCCCTGATCTCCCTCACATACTTTTCTTCATTGCAGGGGTGGCCTTCGGTGCCTGCAGCCTCCTAGCCCTCTCCATATAGGCCATTATAAGGGTCTCCTTCTCCTCCCTGCTATACCTCTCCTCCCTCTGCCTGGCTTCCCATGTGATGTGAGCCTCTGTTCTCTGGACTGTATTGTGCCCTCTCTGCGCTCCTGCCTTGTCCCACTGGGCCCAGCCACTGGTTCGTCTTCAACAATGTGGCTTGTCCCACCCACACTGACCTCTCCCCCTTCTTCTCTAATTCCTCTCCCCCCTTCTTTCCCCCCTTTTCCTCTCCCACTCTCCTCCCTAATCTCCTCATTAATCTCCTACCTCATCTCATCCCTAATCTGCTGCCTTATGTCATCCCTAATCTCATCCCTAATCTCGTCACTAATCCTCCTTCACGCCATACTTTTTCAGAAGGTGAAAGTGCACGAATGAAAGGGGGTCAAAATAATGAAAAACAAGTAAAAAGTGCTCAAAGTGTGAATGGGTTTTAGAAAAAACGGTAAGGGGTATTAAGAAACAGACAAACATATAAAAAAAGGACTAAATGAGGGTGTGTAAACAATAAGTTGGTCTAAAATGAACAAAATATAGCTATGGAATGGGTATAGTTTTAAAGGGAATGGGATCTGGAGTGTATGTGTGTGTATGAAGTGTTACTGCTATGTGTATGTATGTATTGAATGTGTTTGCATGTAAATTAACTATGTGTAAGGAATGAAAAACAAAGCGGCACTCGCACACTCACCCAGACAGATTTATACACAATTACAATGCTCTCTCACACTCTCTCTCTCACTATCTCTCTCTCACTATCTCTCTCTCACTGTCTCTCTCTCTCTCTCTCTCTCACTATATCTCTCTCTCACTGTCGCTCTCTCTCACTATATCTCTCTCCCACTGTCTCTCTCTCTCACTATCTCTCTCACTATCGCTCTCTCTAACTATCTCTGATTATCGCTGACTATCTCTAACCTCCAATGCCTAGACCTGTACCTGTCTTGAAAAAGCAATGCAGTCAAGGTAGCCATGTTTAAAGCGTGCTTATAAATGCTTAATGATGTACCGGTTTGCAAAGTAAACGAGGTCCAGGTGTACTGTTGTGAAGATTTGTATGTGTGCAATGTGGAATAGTTATTTGAATTTTTGCATGCTCAGATTGAGTTTCAAAATCCACATATGTTTTTAGGGAATGTGTATAATGCAATGATGTCATAGTGATCGTTTGCATAACATTATCATAATTTAGTATTGCAAAATCCCAATTATAATTTTTGATCATATCGTAATTGTTAACTGTTATTTTAAAAATGTTTCCTAATCACCAATGCGAGTTTCGTTTGTGTATAAGTGTGTAATTTGTTGTTGTTCTTCTTTTTTCCGTGATGCGGATCCAAACGTATTTGTTGAATCCTCGTTTTGTGTAAATGTTATGTAGTATTTGTTGTAAATAATTATGATTGTTGAATGTGAATCTGCTTTGTTGTGTGAGCGATTGTTGTTTGTACATTTGACATGATTATTATTGGTGTCCATCAAGTTGTATGTGTAATGTGACAGAGCAATGTGTAGTTCTCGCGATATCGAGTGTTAGATGAAAAATTTGTTTACTTTTTTTTTCCATTGATCTCTGACGGTTGGGAAACAGAATTACTCCTGACTAGTTTGTCCCTCAGATTTGGGAAGGGCCATCTTTAATATTGACTGGACCCTGGGCAAAAATGTTCTTGCCCCCCCCCCCCAACCCCATGCAATTTCACTCTCATCCCCAACATCCCAAAAACAACTAAATCAATTTATTTTATAAAAAAAAAAAATATTAGTCAGCAGTGGATCATCCACTGTTGGGCTAATCATTTTTTAAAAAAAATGAAATAAATTGCAATATGTGCAACTTGACCTAAGCAGTACTAATAAGTAAATAAATATATAAATGCCTCCACTGTGGATTCATTTAATATGCGTTTAAATGTGATTCTGGTGTGAGGTTAGCTGGTTAAAGAGATTTAGGGCAGCCAACAGGAGCAAAGCAAGGTAAAGACGGAGAAGGAAACATGGAGGTGCAGATAAATATAAGTTTACTGAATGGAACAGCAGAATTACTATAGGAAACTGTAAAATCTGAGACAGAGAGAAAACAAAAACTATAAAAATAAACCTTACATAATGTGCGAAGTATCAGCATGACACTATACATCAGCCACAGTAGCACATGTCACTTTTTTGCTAGGAACAGGTTCCCTCTCACCCTACACTAGACAATGCTGCATGGGGAGAGGCATGTGTGCACTCACTTATTCTTCCCATTGACACCTTTCTACAAAGCACTGTTCCCCTAACAAACTTCAGTTAGTTAATCTCAGCAGAAAGAGCAGGGCTAAGGGGACCAGCAGACTGGATGCTGTCTGCCCAAGGATGCATGGATACAGTGTGAGACAAGTCACACAGCCTCAAGACTGAAGAGAGCAGTGTGTGCAGCTGCACAGATGCTCAAATCCTCACTTGCCTGTCGTTCCAGATTTCTGCTGCATGTGCCTACAGTCAGCCCTACCCAGAATTAATCCCTACCACCAGAGCAGTTACCTGGTAACAGTGGTAACCCCAGCAGGACCTTTTCTGATGCAGTGGGAATGGCTGGATGCCGAGTTAGGGCTTAGCATTCAGTGCTGTACAGTGCACATCTAAAACAGCACATGGCAATAGCTTGGCATGTCACATGACACCGGCACGGTCTGGCACAGTTTCTCACAAATAAATATAAGCAGAGAACATTTGACTGTGACAGTATTAGGACTGACTGTGTGTGTTCCCCATGTCACATCAGCAGGTATGAACCAAAAAAATATACATTTTTTTTTTTTTTACTCTTAGGCCCCTCAACAAAGACTGGGCCCTGGGTAGCTGCCCAATTTTCCCTGTGTTAAAGATGGCCCTTGATTCAGGGCCCTTTTTGCTGTCAGACTCAGAAAGACACCTACTTATTTGGCTACATTCTCATCATTTAGTAAAGTATCCCAGTTTTTTTAAAGTATATTCCTAAGACTATTCCAGTGGCAGTTATATTTAGTCATTAGTCTTATACTACTCACTTTAGCAAAAAGAGTCACGCTCTTTCGTCTTGCTTCATTTTTAACTTGAGATGGAATTATTTTAGAGTACCCTCTTGCTCGAAATCTGCTTTCCATCTGAGCAGCATGTTTATCATATTTACTTTTAGAAGAATATTTTCTATGCAAACGGATGAACTGCCCTTTAGGAACTCCTTTTTTTAATGTACTGGATGGTGGCTCTTAGCTGAAAGTATGCTATTAGTGACAGTGACCAAAAAGTTCAAAAAATTCTCCGTAGCAGAAAATTAAATCTCCTTTCCTTCAGCCTTAAATTGTGAACTCTTGTCACAAACAATTTTCTTGGAATAAATAGAGCTTCTGCCATCTCTGTATATGGGCCTTGATTATATTTATATAAAGTATGTCACCTCTCAAGTGCCTTTTTTCGATAGAAAACAGACCCAGTTTGTCTAACCTCTCCTCATAGCTTAAATTCATCATTCCCCTTATTAGCTTTGTGGCCCTTCTCTCAAATTTTTCTAAGTCTGCAATGTTTTTTTTAGCAACTGGTCCCCAGAATTGCACTTCATACTCAAGGTGAGGTCTTACCAGAGATTTATATAATGACAGAATTATGTTTTCTTTCCTTACATCAATACATCTTTATATACATGCTAGTATCTTATTAGCCTTAGAAGCTGCTGCCCTGCATTGTGGGCCCATCTTTAGCTTTCTATCTATTACTACTCCCAAATCCCTTTCCTCCTCTGTTTGGCTAAGCCTAGTCCCATTTAAATAATACATTGCTTGCTTATTTTACTTCCAAAATGTAGAACCTTGCATTTTTCCATATTAAATCGTATTTTCCATTTACCTGCCCATACATCTAATTTTTGTAGATCCCCTTGTATAGCAAGTTCATCATGCTCTGACCTAATGACCTTACACAACTTTGTATAATCTGCAAACTTAGAGATGTTGCTATTTAATCCCTGTTCCAAGTCATTAATAGAAATATTAAAAAGAACAGGGCCCAGTACTGATCACTGGGGGACTCCATTCATTAACTTTGTCCAATCTGAGTATGATCCATTTACTACTACTCATTGCTCCCTATCTTTTATCCAGTTATTTATCCATGATCTTAAATTTCAGCTATTCCCAGTTCCTTAATTTTGTGCATTAATCTCTCAAACACCTTTTGCAAAATCTAAGTATATCACATCAACTGATTCCTTTTATCTATATTTCTACTTACTTCCTCATAGAATCTAATTAGATTAGTTTGACATGATCTATTTCTCATAAAACCATGCTGATTTGAACTCATAATCTTGTTTAAACGAATGTACTCATCAATGTAATCCATTACAATCCCTTCAAGTATCTTCTCCACTATTGATGTCAGACTAACTGATCTATAGCTTCCTGGAACAGCCCTGCTTCCTTTTTTAAAGAGTGGCACCATGTCAGCTTTACGTCAGTCCTGGGGTACTATGCCTGAGGATAATGAGTTTTAAAAAAATTAAGTGTAGGAGGTTTGTCTATTACAGTGCTAAATTCCCATTAAACCCTTGGGTGTATTTCATCTGGGCCTAGAGTTTTATGTATCTTAATGTTACACAGTTTTTTCCAGATATCCCCTTGAGATAACACAGTTAACTGTATGGGCTTGTATGTTCTAGTTTGTTTCAAAATATCCAGTATTGGTTCCTCTCTTGTGTATACTGAAAAAAATAATTGGTTTAGTACCTCAGCGTTCTTCACACATTTTAATGTACCTATAATGTCATTCTTAGATATTTTTGCCATTTATGCACTTAAAAAACCTTTTAGGGTTTGACTTAGAATACTTTGCAATTAATCTCTCATTTTCAAATTTGGCTAATTTTTATTGCTTTTTTTGCATGCTTTGTTACATTCCTTGTATATTTAGTAATAAAATACTAATATTAAAACAATGTAGTTCAATGGAAAGCTATTATGGGCAATACATGCTAACCTTTTTTATTCCTACATGATGAAAATAGAAATTCTGGAAGAATATATATATGTATAAAACAATTATATATATTGATTTCATACAGAACAAACAAGATTAATAAAAGATGAGACATTTCTGTATCAGCATTCAAACCTTTAGGGAACGTACAGTCTAAATTAAAAATCCATTTGGATTCATTATAGAGAAACTTTTCCTCAAAGTTTCCTCCTCTCAAGTGTTTTTTTTTTTTTACAGATGCCTATATATTTGAAAATATGATATGTACTCTGGTGTTTATCTTTAAAATGTTTGTATAGGGGAATGTAATCTTTTCCACCTTTTATTTGAAGTAGATGTTCTCTTGACATAGGGGTGTTATCTATCTAATTGAATGTGCGTGTGGCCTGTAATATATAGGTAAAACATCAAGAAGTGTGAGGGATAGAATTAGAGAACAGCTATTTCAAAATATTTCTAAGTATCTGTTAGTATGTTTCTATGAGTGTGTGTCTTTCAATATTTCTGTTTGTATCTATCTATGAGTGTGTGTGTGTGTGAGTGCCTTTGAATGTTTCTGTTTGTGTTTATCTATGAGTGCGTGCCTTTGAATGTTTCTGTTTGTGTGTGCCTGAGTGTTTCAGCAGACTTTTAACTGTCCAACTATTAAACCTCTATCAGGTTCATATGTGTGTTTATCTGGCTGTGATACTTGCCAGTGCCTCACCATCCACTGACCTTACCGCACATCACTGCTACATGCTATGTGGTACTCTGGTGTCAGCCAGGACAGACTAGAGCTCTTGGTGACAGCCAGAACTGCACAAACAACCTCTCTTCATCGACTATTTAATTGATTTGATTTTCCAGACATTGCTCACTTTACAATGTGTACATTAACAAAATGAAAGACTTAACAAAATGTCGGCTATATTACGAGTTTTGCGTTATGAGCGGCTCGGTGCTAACTTGCAAGTTATTTCCACCGCTCACCTCCCAATAACGCTTCTATTACAGGTTTGCAAAAACCCGGCGTTAGCAGGCAATATTGCAGCGTTGAGCAAAATTGAGCTCCATACCGCACTCAAATACCAGTGCTGCTTTGAGCTGGTTTTACGTGCTTGTGCATGATTTCCCCATAGACATCAATGGCTAAAAAAAGCCAAACACCTGCAATAAAGGAGCATAAAGCTCCGTAACGCAGCCCCATTGATTCCTATGGGGAAAGAAAAGTTATGTTTGCACCCTAACATAAACCCCCAGTCTAAACACCCCTAATCACCCGCCCCCGACATCGCCGACATCTACATTACACTTATTAACCCATAATCTGCCACCCTGAACGCCGCCGCCGCCACCTACCTACACTTATTAACCCTTAATCTGCCGCCCCTAACATCGCCGCCACCTACCTACACTTATTAACCCCTAATCTGCCGCCTCCAATGTCGCCGCCACCTACCTACACTTATTAACCCCTAATCTACCGCCCCTAACATCACCGCCACCTACCTATACCTATTAACCCCTAATCTGCCGCCCCTAACATCACCGCCACCTACATTACACTTATTAACCCCTAATCTTCCGCACCCAACGTCGCCGCCACTATACTAAAGTTATTAACCCCTAACCCTAAGTCTAACCCTAACCCTAACAGCCACTAACTTGAACATAATTAAAATAAATCTAAATAAAAATTACAATTAATACCTAACTAATTCCTATTTAAAACTAAATACTTACCTATAAAATAAACCCTAAGCTAGCTACAATATAATTAATAGTTAAGTTTGTATTTATTTTAACAAGGTAGACTAGGTAGACTAGTTAGTAAATAGTTATTAACTATTTACTAGCTACCTAGTTAAAATAAATAAAAATTTACCTGTAAAATAAAACTTAACCTGTCTTACACTAACACCTAACATTACACTACAATTAAATCAATTACATTAATTAAATACCATTAACTAAATTACAAAAAAATAAACACTAAATTACAAAAAATCAAAAAGAAATGATCAAATATTTAAACTAATTACACCTAATCTAATAGCCCTATCAAAATAAAAAAGCCCCCCCAAAATAAAAAAACCCTAGCCTAAACTAAACTGCCAATAGCCCTTAAAAAAGCCTTTTGCGGGGCATTGCCCAAAAGAAATCAGCTCTTTTACCTGTAAAAAAAAATACAAACAACCCCCAACAGTAAAACCCACCACCCACACAACCAAACCCCCCAAATAAAATCCTATCTAAAAAAACCTAAGCTCCCCATTGCCCTGAAAAGGGCATTTGGTTGGGCATTGCCCTTAAAAGGGCATTTAGCTCTTTTTCAGTCCAAATGCTAAGCTAAAAATAAAAGCCACCCAATAAACCCTTAAAAAAACCTAACACTAACCCCTGAAGATCCACTTACAGTTTTTGAAGACCGGACTCCATCCTCAACGAAGCTGGGAGAAGTCTTAATCCAAGCGGCAAGAAGTCCTCAACAAAGCCTGGAGAAGTCTTCATCCAAGCGGCAAGAAGTGATCCTCCAGACGGGCAGAAGCCTTCATCCAGACGGCATCTTCTATCTTCATCCTTCCAGCGCAAAGCGGCTCCATATTCAAGACATCCGGAGCTGAGCATCCTCTTCTTTCGACGGCTCTTCAAGAATGAAGGTTCCTTTAAGGGACATCATCCAAGATGGTGTCCCTTGAATTCCAATTGGCTGATATCCTATTGGTTGATGAAAGGGTTTATTGGGTGGGTTTTATTATTAGCTTAGGGTTTTGGCTGAAAAAGAGCTAAATGCCCTTTTAAGGGCAATGCCCATCCAAATGCCCTTTTCCGGGCAATGGGGAGCTTACGTTTTTTTAGATAGGATTTTATTTGGGGGGTTTGGTTGTGTGGGTGGTGGTTTTTACTGTTGGGGTTGTTTGTATTTTTTTTTACAGGTAAAAGAGCTGATTTCTTAGGAGCAATGCCCAGCAAAAGGCCCTTTTAAGGGCCATTGTCAGTTTAGTTTAGGCTAGGGTTTTTTTTTATTTTGGTTTTTTTTTTTTTTTTTTTTTTGATAGGGCTATTACATTAGGAGTAATTAGTTTAAATATTTGATAATTTCTTTTTTATTTTGTGTAATTTAGTGTTTGTTTTTTTTGTAATTTAGTTAATTGTATTTAATTAATGTAATTTATTTAATTGTAGTGTAATGTTAGGTGTTAGTGTGAGGCAAGTTAGGTTTTATTTTACAGGTAAATTTGTATTTATTTTAGCTAAGTAGTTAGTAAATAGTTAATAACTATTTACTAACTATTCTATCTAGTTAAAATAAATACAAACTTAGCTGTGAAATAAAAATAAAACCTAAGATAGATACAATGTAACTATTAGTTATATTGTAGCTAGCTTAGGTTTTATTTTATAGGTAAGTATTTAATTTTAAATTGGAATTAATTGTAATTTTTATTTAGATTTATTTTAATTATGTTAAAGTTAGTGGGTGTTAGGGTTAGGGTTAGATTTAGGGTTAGGTTTAGGGGTTAATAACTTTAGTATAGTGGCAGCGATTTTGGGGGCAGCAGATTATGGGTTAATAACAGTAATATACAACAGAGGGGGATCCGGAACACGGTCAAAACCACTGGTCGATGCAGCAACCAAAAATATGAAAAAGCTGCTTTCCTACACACTGGGAGTGCCGTAGTAAGAGGGAGATCAAGCCAAAATAGTAATCAGATAACACACGAAGTAACAGGCACTACTAGGTTAGTTTAAAAAAATAAAAATCAATTTTATTGAAAACATTAAAAATGTTGAGCACTCAGACAAGGTACAGACACAAAAGAGATGTCTTAAACGTTTCTCGCCCCCTGGTGGCGCTTAATCATAGACACTATGATTAAGCACCACCAGGGGGCGTGAAACGCGTAAGACATCTCTTTTGTGTTTGTACCTTGTCTGAGTGCTCCACATTTTTAATGTTTTCAATAAAATGGATTTTTTTTTTTTTCACTAACCTAGTAGTGCCTGTTACTTCGTGTGTTATCTGGTTTATAACAGTAATGTAAGTTGCGGCAATGTTAGGGACAGCAGATTAGGGGTTAATAATATTTAACTAGTGTTTACGATGCGGGAGTGCGGCGGTTTAGGGGTTAATATGTTTATTATAGTGGCAGCGATGTCCGGAGCGGCAGATTAGGGGTTAATAATTTTATTTTAGTGGCAGCAATGCGGGAGGGCCTCGGTTTAGGGGTTAATAGGTAGTTTATGGGTGTTAGTGTACTTTTTAGCACTTTAGTTATGAGTTTTATAGTACAGCTTTGTAATGTAAAACCCATAACTACTGACTTTCAGTTTATGGTACGGATCTTGACGGTATTGACTGTACCGCTCACTTTTTGGCCGGACAGGCAAACTCGTAATATCGGCGCTGTGAAAGTTCCCATTGAAAAAGGACTTTTTGAAAGCTGCGGTAGTTACGTTGTGTTCAGGCCAAAAAAGTGTGTGGTACAGATATACCTGCAAAACTCGTAATACCAGCGGTAGTGAAAAAGAACCATAAAGCTGCTTTTTCACTCATAACTCAAAACTCGTAATCTAGCCGTGTGTTAGTTGTAAAAGCAAAATGCACACGTAATTCAACAATGGCGTGAAACGTATGTTCAATACAAATGTGATCTTTATATCATTTTATTGTCGTTTCATTTGAAATGTTTTTATTTTAGGAAAATCGCTGATTTTTTTCAATTTATATTGTGCTCATTAAATTAGAGCTTATGGAGTTAATTTAGTGAGTTTAACTTACCTCCATTTTTCTCCCAAACCAGATGAAGGTAAAATAACAAAAATATGTCTTCTAGTTCTCCATATTTATAGCATTAGTATTCCTACCTAGCGGGAGACACCAGTTGATTTATAGATGCAGCTACGTATAAGCTAGCTTTATTATAAAGATTAATATATCTGTTCGCCTATAGATTATTTCATGGCTCTGTATTTGTTGCCAAAGCATAAATCTGATGACCCTTTTGGTTTATTGTAACAACAATATGGCTGGGAGACTTAATAATTCTAAATAAATTATTCTGTCAAGAAACAGGAAATAGTTTTTTTTTCTTTTCAGATAAATGGCCCCTTCTGTGACTTTACTTATCAGGGTGCAATGTGGCTAAAATTCATAAAAATATTTTACACGTTGCTGTCATTTTTTTCACGCCAGAGAAACAAAATACATTTTATTGTTAGCTTCAGTATCATATGACATAATGTACTCAAAGTTACTGCAACCTTAAGATAATTTATTTATTAATGTTACAAGTTTGTACATTTGTTCTTATTACGTGAACAATTTGCTGTTTCCATTTATTGGCAAATTTTGCACTTTTAAATCTTCATAAAACCTTTTTTGTATTATTATTAATTACTGAATGTAGAGGGGGACATTTATATGCCATCATCACAGAAAGAATTTATGATAACTATAATATATTTTTTATGTATCGCAACATAACTATTTTCAGGTTTTAGATGAGTTTTATTTGCAGGTCAGAGGTACGGCAATGGGCACTAGGTTCGCGCCCAGTTTTGCCAATTTGTATATGGGAGTATTTGAAGAACAGTATGTGTATAACTCCAGGTGGGCGCAGAATCTGGTGTTCTATGGCCGTTACATAGATGACCTGCTTTTTATTTGGGAGGGTACTGTTCAAGAAGCTGAGCTTTTTGTCCAACATTTAAATAAGAATGAAATGGGCTTGACGTTCACTTCTAATATACAGTTACAACAGATAGAATTTCTAGATATCTCCCTCTATTGGGGGCCTCAAGGAGAGTTATGTACCTCTAGCAACAACTTTCTACATTTTGGGAGTAACCATCTCAAAAATTGGAAGACTAATATACCATATAGCCACTTAGCCAGTTCAATAGAATCAGGAGAAATGATAACACCTTAGAAACATATGATGCCCAATCTCCCATCTTAGTCGAAAGATTTCTAGCAAAGGGATATCCTCTTTCCCTGGTAGAGAATAGTCAAAAAAGAGCCAGAGACTTGAATAGAACTGATTTACTTCAAGGGAAATCCAATAGAAATCAAGTAAATAACGAGGTTGGAGATTACACATCACAGCCACTTTTTATTACTCAATATAACTCTAACTAGAGAGCGATCAAGAAGTCACTGCATAAACATTGGCATTTACTCCAGAGAGACCCTATACTTCAACAAATTTTAGATTCTAAACCTTTGTTGACCTTTAGGAGAGCCCCTACTCTTAAGCAAAAACTGGCACCTAGTAAGGTAGTAATGTCAAAAAAATCTGGGGTCAAACGACTTAAACCAAATACTTTTTCAGGTATCTACAGATGCAGATACCCCAGATGCACTTTGTGCAAATACATTGCACATAAATTGACAACTATAACTGCCAATACTACAGGTGAAGTTTTTAAGATAAAGGGGCACATCACTTGTAATACATCCTTTGTCATTTACGTTTTATCTTGCAGATGTGGCCTGCAATATTTAGGCCGCACGACACGTAAAGTCCGCACCAGATGGAGCGAACATTTGCGAAATATCAAGAATAAATCGCTTCTCCATAATGTTCCTTTTTCTATATCCCCTTTAGAATGCATTTTACCATTACACAAATATAATAGGTTTACCAAATTAAGGCAAAGGGAAACGTATTGGATATATAAATTCCAATCTTTATATCCCATGGGCCTTAATGAAGTGACAGATTCAGCAGCATTCTGACAGGATGATTTTTTCCTTGTTGTTTGCAAACTGGAGTTTGGTTACACATATTCGAATCGTTGTTATTTGATTTTTAACTCTTTCCATGTTATGTGGCACATGGGCAATTTTCTCATTATTTTTATACTCGAAAAACGTATGAATTTAGACACATATATTATATCTTTGCTCTGTATGAATGCATTTTTTTTTATATATTTACATTATTCACACTGGTAGTCATAACTACCATTATATTATGTTTAAAGGGATATTTTACCCCTATGATAGTTATTTATCCCCCCCATAGGGCCAAGGACTTGTGGGTTTAATTTCTCATGGGTCGTTATTATTTTATATATATTTTAGATATTATTATTATTATTTTTTGGAAATTCCCCACTTTTATGTAGTTGATTGTGTATTGCATTCTACCGGTCATTTGTACTGGTCGCAGTTAGGTTTTATAGTGATATTGTTAGTATACCACCTTTATCTAGTATCACTCTATTACATTTGATTTACCTCTATATATATATATTAGTCAGTCTATTGATCACTCGCACATTGTACTGTATTTCCCATTGAGGATCACTTATTAACACTCGATTTACATTACTTGTTAATTAATTCTATTTTACATTTTAACATTTTCCCATAACTTAGGGTTACCAATTCTATCTCTTTTTGACATTTAGCGTAGCTATCAGCGAATTATTATCATCTTGCTGTTATTTTCAATTTTACCTGTAATCACGCCCCTACTATATTCACGAGACCGGATGTAAACTCACAAACAAGACATTGTACGAATGAATTTTGAAATCATCAAGAAGATTTATATATTTAAAAGAAATGTTACTTTCATTACGGTATGGTGACTTGTTTTGCACATTTTAGTTATTTTATTTATACTTTCTTCCTCTACGACGGTAGTGGATGTCAACACGTCATACCAGCGTGTCCTTTCCTAAGATAAACACTGCACATTATCAGCATGTCCTACTATAAGTAAAACACTGCACCTCCACTATTTCTGGAAATTACACATAGATCAAGATGACAATATACACTATACACCGGACTTTTTTGTTTATTTAGGGGGTACTGATACTATTATAGAGTGAATTTATCTAAATCCCTTATGGATCCGTAGGTTATTACACTTTACCTAATAGTGATACAAAGTAACAACCACTCTATACATATATATTCTATCATTGCAACACAATTTAGTATTGAATCATAGTATTCACACTTTCAGATTCCAGAATTAAATCTGAATAAAAGAAATAAATCTGAAATAAAGGAAGTTTTTAAGATAAACATTTTATTATACATGTTATTGTGCATATCATAGATAGGTCTAATTTAATATTATGGATGAGAATATGTGTTCCAAACAAAGGGTTAACTTTGAGGAGACCACTCCTCTGTGAGGGTGGATCTCAGGTGCTTATTTTGATTGGTAAAGGTTCAGTAAAGCATGTGTATTTAAAGGCTAACAATAGCCTAATTTGTATGCCTGATGAAATAGCGTTTGAAGCGATGAGAAACGCGTAGCATTTTTTAGGGGGGTCTGTCACTATACCCTGCCTATTTTAGTTCCTGCTCTTAATATGTTTTTATGATCTTTTAATAAATTGTTTGATGAACCTTTTTAACTGGAACCTTCCTTGCTTGTCCTTTACCAATCACTTCCACTGGAAGTATTAAGCTGTTGAAAGTCCTGCAGCTGTGTGCTCCTGCGATTCCTGTTTTCCTTGGTCTTTACACTCCTGAGTGTTTGTATTTGACAGAACAGTAAGCTGGGTTGCTGTAAAAATATCCAGCCTCCATCTAATAGCACTGTCTGAGTGCTCCTGGGAAATGTGAGTACCCTGGCACAGGGATTTTTTCTGCAATTATCCTACTTCGTTTACTACCAATACACACATGCGCCTCTCTATGTTCTTATTTTTGTCTTAGATTATTTGTCACTAAGGTGTAAAGAGAGTGCTGCATCATTTGAACTTCCGGAGATACCCCCTTATTGGAGGAAAAGATTGAAACAATCATTAGATGCTCCAGACATCACATGTGTTGGGACTGTACTATTTAAATCTATGAGGTTTGCATATCTTTTTCTAGTGGGTGTTTTCCCATAGATTGGAAAGTTTTACCTCTCCAATATATATGTTTTAAGAATACCATTCAACCTACTCATATATATGTACCAATAATTTCACTCACCACTATTGTGAATATTTTCTCAATTGTTTATACACTTATATATCTATATAGATTGTATTGATATATTTATTTTTGAGTATATTGGTGTATCTTTACTCAGTTCAGCGCCCTCTATTGGAAGTAATTTTTTGCAGGCTCGCCAGAAACACGGGGCATCAAGCTCCTTTCGGAGCTTGATAAATATGCCCCATATACTCATCTGTGGGAATCTTAACCAGTAACTATAACTATAAATAGTACATAATTTTCAAAGTTTAACATAATCCTTCTAACTTTTAATATAGAAATAAACACAATACAACTTATTGTGGTTACAAAATACGCAGGTCGCATTTATTGTGGCAAAACAAGAAACTCACTGAAACAGCACAAATAACATGGACCCAGCGGGTAGCAATAAGTTGCTAGGTACTTATAGTAACCCCTGCTAGCAAGCTGGACCATACCAGAGATGCAGGAGATCAACACTAAAATGTCTCAAGGAGTTTTCGGCTTTCTGGCGCACGAACAGGGGAACCCCAGACGCGTATCTGAGAACTTCACCCCTGCACAAAAATAGCTGTCACTCTAATTCTTCACATCCTGCATCCGTTGCCCGGACCAACCACCAGCTGTAGGGTGTTAAGCCACCACTCCAAAACAAGGGGAAAAGGGTCTACTAGGTCCAAACCACATTGATCATCTGGAGAGCTGAAACGTACCATCCCTGGACTTGTAGAAATGTGCTTGCTAGCCCTCATCATGCCTCGGACTCCCTACTACTGAAAGAACCACCCTAGTGATGGATCAAGCTAACGATTGACCCTTACAGCTTTCAAGGGAGGGATAGGGTGGGGAAACTTCAAATAAACTAGCAAAAAGAGGATTTGGACTTCCTGTACCGGTCTTAAAAAGTTAAGCCCAAACCCCTCCTCTACTACTAATAGCAACAATGTTTCACACAGACTCCCACTCCTCAGTCCTGGCCTTAACCGTTATGTGCATTTCAGGCAATTTGCCTTACATTTCCTTAAAGGGACAGTCAAGTCCAAAAAAACTTTCATGATTTAAATAGGGAATGTCATTTTAAACAACTTTCCAATTTACTTTTTTCACCAATTTTGCTTTGCTCTCTTGGTATTCTTAGTTGAAAGCTAATTCTAGGAGGTTCATTTGCTAATTTCTTAGACCTTGAAGACTACCTCTAATCTGAATGCATTTTCACCACTAAAGGGCATGAGTTCATGTGTTTCATATAGATAACATTGAGCTCATGCACGTATAGTTACCCTGGTGTGAGCACTGATTGGCTAAACTGCAAGTCTGTCAAAAGAACTGAAATAAGAGGGCAGTTTGCAGAGGCTTAGATACAAGGTAATCAAAGAGGTAAAAAGTATATTTCTATAACAGTGTTGGTTATGCAAAACTGGGGAATGGGTAATATAGGGATTATCTTTCTTTTTAATCAACAAAAATTCTGGTGTTGACTGTCCCTTTAAACTGTTTGTAGCACTGATAGCATAATAGTTACTTTAAATGGTTCTGTTCCATTGTGTAATATTTTCTAAAAGGGAAAATAACTCTTTTAATCATAAAGATGTACAATATCTTTTCTGACATAAAAGAGGGTCGTAACTCTGGAACATAAAAAAAACAAAAACAAAAAAACCCTCTATTTTTGTATGCCCTGTTACAGTGCCATTGTTGTGGTCTGACTTATGAAAGAAACCATTAACATTAATGGTAAGTGAAAAACCTGCAGTCAAAAACCTTCAACATCATGTACTGGAATTATCAACCATTTCTCCACATTTAATTCAAAGCAAACGAGCAGATAGGTCCCAGGCAAGCTACTTCTTTAGGAAAATGGGAAATAAATTTATTTTTGACACATACAGGTAGTGTATTTCCAAAAAAAAATAGTATTTCCAAAAAAAATAATTTTCGCCTAGATTTAGAGTTTGGCGTTAGCCGTCAAAAGCAGCGTTAAGGGGTCCTAACACTGCTTTTTAACGCCCGCTGGTATTTAGAGTCAGGCAGGAAAGGGTCTACTGCTCACTTTCTTTCCGTGACTCAAGGCTACCGCAGATCACCTTACGTCAATTGCGTATCCTATCTTTTCTATGGGATTTGCCTAACGCTGGTATTACGAGTCTTGGAAGAAGTGAGCGGTAGAGCCTCTACCGACAAGACTCCTACCGTCAAAAAAAGTCAGTAGTTAAGAGTTTTATGGGCGGGAACATAAAGCTCTTAACTACTGTGCTATAAAGTACACTAACACCCATAAACTACCTATGAACCCCTAAACCGAGGCCCCCCACATCACAAACCCTATAATACATTTTTTAACCCATAATCTGCCGCTCTGGACACCGCTGCAACCTACATTATAGCTATGAACCCCTAATCTGCTGCCCCTAACATCGCCGACACCTATATTTATTATCCCCTAATCTGCACCCCCACGTCGCCGCCACCTACCTACACTTATTAACCCCTAATCTGCCGACCGGACCTCGCAGCCACTATAATAAATTTATTAACCCATAAACCGCCGCACTCCCGCCTCGAAAACACTATAATAAATTGTATTAACCCCTAATCTGCCCTCCCTAACATCGCCGCCACCTACCTACAATTAGTAACCCCTAATCTGCCGGCCCCAACGACGCTGCTACTATAATAAAGTTATTAACCCCAAACCTAAGTCTAACACTAACCCTAACACCCACCTAACTTAAATATAATTTAAATTAAACAAACTAAATTTACTATAATTAAATAAATTAATCCTATTTAAAACTAAATACTTACCTATAAAATAAACCCTAATATAGCTACAATATAACTAATAGTTAGCTACCTATTTAAAATAATCACAACATTACCTGTAAAATAAATCCTAACCTAAGTTACAAATACACCTAACACTACACTATCAATAAATTAATTAAATAAATTACCTACAATTAGCTAAACTAAAATACAATTAAATAAACTAATCTATAATACCAAAAAAACCCCACTAAATTACAGAAAATTAAAAAAAATTACAAGAAGTTTAAACTAATTACACCTAATCATCTTCCATCCAGCCGATGCGGAGCCATCCTCTTCAACCGACGGACTAACGACGAATGATGGTTCCTTTAAGGGCCGTCATCCAAGATGGCGTCCCTCGAATTCCGATTGGCTGATAGGATTCTATCAGCCAATCGGAATTAAGGTAGAAAAAAATCTGATTGGCTGATTCAATCAGCCAATCAGATTGAAGTTCAATACGATTGGCTGATCCAATCAGCCAATCGGATTGACCTCGCATTCTATTGGCTGTTCCTATCAGCCAATCAAATTTTTCCTACCTTAATTCCGATTGGCTGATAGAGTCCTATCAGCCAATCGGAATTCGAGGGACGCCATCTTGGATGACGTCCCTTAAAGGAACCGTCATTCATCTTTAGTCCGTTGGTTGAAGAGGATGGCTCTGCATCGGCTGGATGGAAGATGGCTCTGCTCCGCTCCGGATGGATGAAGATAGAAGGCGCAGCTTGGATGAACACTTCAATCGGATGGAAGACCTCTTCTGCCCCGCTTGGATTAAGACTTCTACCGGATGGAGGACCTCTTCTTGCTCTGCTTGGATGAAGAATTCGGCTCGGCTGGGTGAAGACGACTCAAGGTAGGGAGATCTTCAGGGGTTAGTGTTAGGTTTATTTAAGGGGGGTTTGGGTGGGTTAGAGTAGGGGTATGTGGGTGGTGGGTTTTAATGTTGGGGGGTTGTATTTTTTTAACAGGTAAAAGAGCTGATTACTTTGGGGCAACGCTCTGCAAAAAGCCCTTTTAAGGGCTGGTAAAAGAGCTGATTACTTTGTAATTTAGAATAGGGTAGGGAATTTTATTATTTTTGGGGCCTTTTTTATTTTTTTTAGGGGGCTTAGATTAGGTGTAATTCCTTTAAACTTCTTATAAAAATTTTTTATTTTCTGTAATTTAGTGTTTGTTTTTTTGGTATTATAGATTAGTTTATTTAACTGTATTTTAGTTTAGCTAATTGTAGGTAATTTATTTAATTAATTTATTGATAGTGTAGTGTTAGGTATATTTGTAACTTAGATTAGGATTTATTTTACAGGTAATTTTGTAATTATTTTAACTAGGTAGCTATTAAATAGTTATTAACTTTTTTAATAGCTATTGTACCTAGCTAAAATAAATACATAGTTGCCTGTAAAATAAAAATAAATCCTAAAATAGCTACAATGTAACTATTAGTTATATTGTAGCTATATTAGGGTTTATTTTATAGGTAAGTATTTAGTTTTAAATAGGAATAATTTATTTAATTATAGTAAATTTATTTAGATTAATTTAAATTATATTTAATTTAGGGGGGTTAGGGTTAGACTTAGGTTTAGGGGTTAATAACTTTATTATAGTAGCGGTGATGTTGGGGGGGTGAGATTTGGGGCTAATAATTGTAGGTAGGTGGCGGCGATGTTAGGGAGGGCAGATTAGGGGTTAATACAATTTATTATAGTGTTTGCGAGGTGGGAGTGCGGCGGTTTAGGGGTTAATACATTTATTATGGTGGCGGCGAGGTCCGGTCAGCAGATTAGGGGTTAATAAGTGTAGGTAGGTGGCGACGACATTGGGGGGGGGGCAGATTAGGGGGTAATAAATATAATATAGGTGTCGGCGATGTTAGGGGCAGCAGATTAGCAGTTCATAGCGATAATGTAGGTTGCGGCGGTGTCCAGAGCTGCAGATTAGGGGTTAATAATAAAATGCAGGTGTCAGCGGGAAAAGGTTAGGGGTGTTTAGACTTGGGGTTCATGTTAGGGTGTTAGGTGTAAACTTAGAGAGTGTTTCCCCATAGGAAACAATAGGGCTGCGTTAGGAGCTGAACGCTGCTTTTTTGCAGGTGTTAGTTTTTTTTTTCAGCCAGCTCAGCCCCATTGTTTCCTATGGGGATATCGCGCACGAGCACGTTTTTCCAGCTTACCGCTACCGTAAGCAACGCTGGTATTGAGGGTTGAAGTGGAGCTAAATTATGTTCAACGCTCCCTTTTCTGAGGCTAACACAGCCATCTAGACAACCAGTGTTGTCTTAAGGGTGCACTGGAAAAAAAAGGAGCGTTAGCACCGCGGGTCTTTACCGACAAAACTCTAAATCTAGGCGATTGTTTTTCCAACAAAAAAAAATTGTACTTCTAGTTAAATATTTGTATTCTAAAAAAAATGTATTTGCAAAAAAGAAAACTGTATTTGAAATGTAAACAATTTATGTAGAATGATAACAAATCACACGCCTGCCTTTTTGACAGAAATCTTATTCCATACTGCACCAATGCGCTCTGCGCTTTCTCTGTATCAGCCATCTGCGTTACTCCAGCTTTATCTTTACTCTCTGCCCTCACAGCTGTTTGCCTTGAATAAAAAAGGAAACTCTTATAGTTGTTGACATCTAGCAACATTTTTTCGACCTTGGATCAAGGTTAACAAAATGTGACCCTGAGCATTTCTCAGCTTTGTCAGGGCACTGAATCAGGGCACAGCACACACATCCAACTGAGATAAGGCAAAATGCTTTTTTAAACTGCTGATCTACATCACTTAAATATGGATTCCTTATATTTTAAGTACACTGGTACTTTCTGTAATTATAGATCCATATGTATCATTATATAGCATGCAGAGGTGGATATGATAAATTGTACCTGATCAGCATATTTTTCTAATGTGCTGTGTTCTTATCTGTGCTGGGTGCTGAGAAGCTCAGACAGTTTACAATCTACAGGAAGTATTTATCTGTACAGTGCTAGATTAAGAGTGGAGCGATATAGGGTATTTCTCAGATTTTTGTGCGCAACGAAAATAGCACGTTTTAAGTTGAAAATAACCACGTTCATTAGCGCACAATTTAATTTAACACCCGTCAGGTTAGCATGACTTCAGAGCTCTGGTTAAGTGTTACAAGACAAAAAAAAGTTGCACAAAACACAGCAAAAATACTTTTAACAGTACAGATACACTCATGACTGCTAAAAATGATTTTATTAAAAAGATGGCATTAAAAAGTTATAAGGGCTCAGAGATATGAGGTGTTAGAAAAAGAGCCCTGCAAAGGACTTTAACGTAGAGATATATACATATACATGTCTAAATATGTGTATGTATGTATGTATATATGTATATATATATATACACATACACAGAGAGAAGCACACTCACAGGAACGAACAACTAGTTCAATACCATTGTTAGCCTGTTCTATGGCGATTTACCACCTGGGTGCAGCTTTTTAGCCCAGTAATGCTTTTCACAGAGTAGAACTTTCCTGTAGTATATCAGTCCGATCCCGCCTATTACGGTCAGTCCAGCGCCGAAATACCAGGCAATTCCTCTCTGAACAAGGAACACAGCAACCCCAGACGATCGTTTCGGCCTTCATTGGGCCTCATTAGTGAGGTGTAGCCATATTCCTCTAAGCACACTGAGCAAGGAGTCCACGTCTGGTTGCCCCTTTTTCCCATAGGGAGACTAAATACACACAGAGAAGTTGCACCCAGGTGGTAAATTGCCATAGAACAGGCTAACAATGGTATTGAGCTTGTTGTTCGTTCCTGTGAGTGCATGTCTATCTGTATATATATATATATAAATATATATATATATATATATATATATATATATATATATATATATATATATATATATATATATTATGTACAGTATATGTGTGTGTGTACGTATGTATTTATGTTTGTGTGTTTTACTGTCACATATTTCACATTCCAATGTTCTTCACTTACAAGAAAATGACTTTTTATTGTAAATATATATTTCTATATATATCTGTATATACCTATACCTGTATATCTATTACTATATATATAGGTATAGATATGTATTTTACATGAACATCAGCAATATATATAAATATATATTTAATAATAAAAAGTACATTATTTTCTATGTGAAGGGTTTACAACATAGGACTAACGTGATCGTGTTAGGGCAGATGAATAATTACTATCTTCAATGTGCATTATTGAAATATTAAATATAACATATAAAAAAATATTATCTGTTTAATAATTTGAAATAAAATAATCTGATAATGTTTATGTAAAATACATATCTATACCTATACAGCTATAGGAATAGATATACAGATATCGGTATATACAAAATATATAGAACTATGTATACAATAAAAAGGACATTGTTTGTGAAGAACATTGGAATGTAATATATTAATAATTCATGTCGGGTTTAGCACACTTGAATAAATGGGCTCCAGTAAAGTATCTGGGAGTATATGTTAATGCAGTCACATATTCTAAGTCCAACTGTTTGTGCGCATTGGGTTTTTGCTTGTGCGCAAACTTTTTACTTTCAACTTGTAATATGAGCGCAACCCAATGCACTCAAAGGCCTCTAGTTATCAAGCTCCGTAAGGAGCTTGACGGCCCGTGTTTCTGGCGAGTCTTCAGACTCGCCAGAAACAGCAGTTATGAAGCAGCGGTCACAAAGACCGCTGCTCCATAACCTGTCCGCCGGCTCTGAGCAGGCGGACAGACATCGCCGGAAATCAACCCGATCGAGTACGATCGGGTTGATTGACACCCCCTGCTGGCGGCCTATTGGCCGCTTGTCTGCAGGGGGCGGCGTTGCACCAGCAGCTCTTGTGAGCTACTGGTGCAATGCTGAATACGGCGAGTGTATTGCTCGCCGTATTCAGCGAGGTCTGGCGGACCTGATCCACAGTGTCGGATCAGGTCCACCAGACCTTAATAACAAGAGGCCATAGCCTCCGTTTAGTGATGTTAAAGGGACACTGTACCCAAATTTTTCCTTTTGTAATTCAGATAGAGCATGCAATTTTAAGCACCTTTCTAATTTACTTCTATTATCAATTTTTCTTCGTTCTCTTGATATCTTTATTTGAAAAAGAAGGCATCTAAGCTGAGGAGCCAGCAAATTTGTGGTTCAGAACCATGGACAGCAATTGTTTATTGGTGCTGCCCAATCAGCAAGGACAACCCAGGTTGTTCACCAAAAATGGGCCGGCATCTAAACTTAAATTCTTGCTTTTCAAATAAACATACCAATAGAATGAAGAAAATTTGATAATAGGAGTACATTAGAAAGTTGCTTCAAATTGCATGCTCTATCTGAATAACAAAAGATAAAATTTGGGTACAGTGTCCCTTTAACGCGCAAGCAGGAGTGCTAAATAATGCATCACAAGTAATTTAAGCCCACAGTAGGGAAGGTGTGGAATTTTACTGTAGAGAGCAGAAGGTCTGGTTTATTAGGGGTGGTTCAGAGTATGCCAGAACTGGCTATATATTTATACATTATAAATAGGCTCTATTTATTGATGTTTAGCTTTAGCAAGAGTCTGAGTTTTGAATACATTTTCAGGCAGAGGATAACACAAGAGAAGTCTTGTATGTCTGAAGGAGAAGACTTTATGGCATGGGTGTCAGAGGCATTGGAGGTATTTAGAGAAACGGTATTGTAATTGTCAGCAGACAAGAGGATATAATTAAAGGAATTACCTTTAATTATATCCTCTTGTCTGCTGATCAGTCAATTAAATTATATTATACTGCAGATCTAGTAATATTATGGTAGGGGTGCTGTGTACTATTTAAAAACCACACTGGATCGGTGCAAGACTGATAACTGTGTACACTTGGATAGCACTCAGATTCCTTAACGGCTAAATAAGTATAGAGCAACGTGATTGTGGCAGAAATAAGCTGTTTTAAAATTTAACCTTTATTGGGATAATTAAAAAAAAGAAGAAAACACACACACACCCCTTAAAAACACAAGTGAGTTTTTGCTGGTAAGAAATAATGGTAGATGAACCCACATATATGGCAGGGATGGTACTTCAATACATATAAGATACAGACCTAGGATGTAGGTATTATTCCATAGCCTGTACATACATATTATTAAATGCAGGTCAGGCAGAATATACTTTCAAAAAAAATGTGATGATAGCACTGTTTATACAAGAAGATAAACCTATACTCACTAAGCAGTTTGCCTTTGAGTATAGGCAGAGGACAGCACAAGAGAAGTCTAGTGTGTCTGAAGGAGAAGACTTTATGACATGGGTGACAGAGGCATTGGAGGTATTTGTACGGCTGAGTAACAAAACCTGAATTACAGAGCAGGAAGACAATGCAGATATCTACAGAGATGGCAGCAGATGATGAATGAGAGGTGAGGATAATAAGGGATATGCTTAGTGAAATGTTGCGATAGTAAGGCCTAGAAATGATAAGTGACTGGATAAAGATTTTTGATGCATCTCTGCAGATGAATAGACAGTCTGGAGCCGATTTAACAAGGGCCGAATGGCCCCTAATTGCCCTGTTTCTGCGCGAGCCTTCAGGCTTGCCGAAAACAGCAGTTAAGAAACAGCGTTCTTAAGACCGCTGCTCCTTAACTCTTACGGCTCCTCTGAGGTTGCAGTCTGCAATTGCCCGATCGTGTACAATTGGGTTGATTGAACCCTCCTGCTAACGGCCGATTGTCTACGAATTTGCAGGGGGCGGCATTGCACAAGCAGTTCACCAGAACCGCTTTTGCAATGTTAAATGCCGACAGGGTATGCTGTCGGCATTCAGAAATGTCTGGCGGACAAGATCCGCTACAGCAGATCATGTCTTCCAGACATTGATAATTTGGCCCCTTTGTATTAAAAAAACTTGCACTGGGGTTAACTGTAGCACTAGGTGTAGCAGGAAATGAACACCTCATCACAACCTTACATTACACAGATATTGTGCTAAAAGATACAATAATGTGGCTCTGTCCTGTGCCATCCCAACCGTTCCCCCCCCCAACAATGCCACTCTGTAGTGCCACCCTGGCAGTGCCACCCAAGACGTGCTACTCCAGCAATGCCATCCTAGCAGTGCTACCCCAGCAAAGCCATTGTAGCAGTGCTACCACAGCAATGCCATCCTAGCAGTGCTACCCCAGTGGTGCCACCCCAAAGGTGCTACCCCAGCAATGCCATCCTAGCAGTGCTACCCCAGCAATGCCATCCTAGCAGTACTACCACAGCAATGCCATCCTAGTAGTGCTACCCCAGTGGTGCCCCCCCAGCAGTGCCACCCCAGAGGTGCTACCCCAGCAATGCTTTCCTAGCAGTGCTACCCCAGTGGTGCTACCCCTGCAGTGCCACTCCAGAGGTGCTACCCCAGCTTTGCCATCCTAGCAGTTCTACCCCAGCAGTGCCCCTCAGTAGTACTTCCCCCAGAAGTTCTACCCCAGCAGTGCATCCCCAGCAATGCCACTCCAGAGGTGCTACCTCAGCAAGTTCTATCCTAGCAGTACCCCCAGCAGTTCCTCCAGCAGTGCCCCCCCCAGCAAAGCCTCTCCAGCAGTTCCCCCAGAAGTGCCATCCCAGCAGTTCCCCCAGCAGTGCTACCCCAGCAGTGCTATCCCAGAGGTGCTACATCAGCAAGTGCTATTATTATTGTTAGTATTATTAATTTATAAAGCGCTAACAGATTCTGCAGTGCTGTCCATGGGTACAAAGATAAAAGTACAGTACAATACAACATAAAAGACACTAGACAAAGTTTAAAGGGACAGTAAACCTAAAAAATAATGTTATATAATTCTGCACATAGTGCAGAATTATATAACATTATTTAGGTGCTATAGCTATAAAACCCTTTTTTCACTTTTAATATTTAAAAAACATACCGCTTTTACAGACCCGCTCTCTGCTCTCTGCTGAGCGGGTCTGTTTTTTTTAGTCAGCGCATCGGGCCAGCTGTATAGTCACAACCCGGCCCGACCGCGCCATAAGACTAAGTGCAGCTCGCTCCTGCTCTGTCTGACAGCAGGAGCGAGCTTCACTTAATGCTATGGCGCGGTCGGGCCGGGCTGTGACTATACAGCTGGCCCAATGCGCTGACTAAAAAAAACAGACCCGCTCAGCAGAGAGCAGAGAGCGGGTCTGTAAAAGCGGTATGTTTTTTAAATATTAAAAGTGAAAAAAGGGTTTTATAGCTATAGCACCTAAATAATGTTATATAATTCTACACTATGTGCAGAATTATATAACATTATTTTTTAGGTTTACTGTCCCTTTAACAAACAAATACAGGGGGAATTGAGGGCCCTGTTCCTGTGGGAACTTACAATCTAAATGGGTAGGAGGGTGAGAAACAGGAGATGGGGACTGCAAAGGTGAGATTGATGTTAGTGTGGAGTTAGATAAGGGCAGATATTAGGCAAGTGGAATTAATTTGTTACTGATTTGGAGGTAGGCTTCCCTGAACAAAAAGGTCTTTAGGGAGTGTTTAAAGGAGGAAAGGTTCTGGGAAAGACTGACAACTCAAGGAAGTGTGTTTCAGATGGTTGGTGCCGCACGAGAGAAGTCCTGTAGTCTAGCATGCGAGGAGGTGATGGTAGAAGATGCAAGGAGCAGGTCATTGTTGGATCTTAGGGGGCGGGCTGGAGTATATTTGTTGATGAGTGAGGACAGGTGGGGGGTTGCATTGGTAAGGGCTTTGTAGGTCAGGGTAAGAATTTTGAATTTAATTATGCTTTGAATGGGGAGCCAGTGAAGGGACTCGCAGAGAGGTGCATCAGATACAGAGCATCAGGAGAGGTGGATTAACCTAGCAGAGGCATTTAGGATAGATTGAAGAGGGGAGAGGCGGGAGAAATGGAGGCCAGTTAGTAGGTTACTACAGTAGTCAAGTCGGGAATTTACCAGGGAGTGGATTAGCTGTTTAGTAGTTTCAGCACTCAGAAACAGACACGTTTTGGAGATATTGCATAGGTGGTTGCGACAGGAGATGCCTCCAGCAGTGCCATCCAAGCAGTGCCATCCCAGCAGTGCTACCCCAGTAGTGCCACACCAGCAATGCCACCCCAGAGGTGCTAACTCAGCAAGTGCTATCTTAGCAGTGCCCCCAGTAGTGCCTCCCCAGTAGTTCCACCAGCAGTGCCATCCCAGCAGTGCTACCCCAGTAGTGCCACCCCAGCAATGACACCCCAGAGGTTCTACCCCAGCAATGCCATCCCAGCAGTGCTACCCCAGTAGTGTCACCCCACCAATGCCATCCCAGCAGTGCTATCCCAGTAGTGCCACCCCAGCAATGCCACTCCAGAATTGCTATCCCAGCATTGCCATCCTAGCATTACTACCCCAGAAGTACCCCTCAGTAGTACTTTCTCCAGAGGTTCTACCCCAGCAGTGCTAGCACAATAGTGCAACCCCAACTGTATCATCACATGAGTGCCACCCCAGCTGTTCTATCCCAGAAGTACCACCCAAAAAGTGCCAAGCCAGTAGTGCCTCCCCAGCAGTGCCACCCCAGTAGTATCTCTTCATCAGTTTCTTCAAAGCAGTTCCCCCAGCAGTATCTCTTCAGTAGTACCTCTTCAGCAGTGCCTCCCCAGCAGTTCCTCCAGCATTTCCTCCCCAGCAGTACCTAACATAAACCTAACACCCTAACATAAACCCCAAGTCTAAACACCCTTAGTTCGCCGATCCCCGACATCACCAACACGTAATAAAGTTATTAACCCCTATTCCGTCGCTCTCCGACATTGCCAACAATAATAAAAAATTATTAGCCCCTATTCCGCCACTCCCCGACATCGCAGACACTAATTAAAATGATTAACCCCTATTCCGCCGCTGCCTGACATCACCAACACTAATACAAATTATTAACCCCTATTCTGCCGGCCCCCCACATTACCAACACTATAATAAAGTATTAACCCCTAAACCTCCAGCCCCCCACATCGTAACTACTAAACTAAACCTATTAACCCCTAAACCTCCGGCCCCCCCACATCACAAAACACTAATTAAACTATTAATCCCTAAACTTAACACCCCCTAACTTTAAATTAAAATTACAATATAACTATCTTTAAAAAATAAAAACCTGTGAAATAAAAAAAAACTAAGTTTAAACTATAAATTAAACTAACATAACTAGTCTAATAAAATAAAAAAATACTACCAATTAAAAACCTAAATTAAAAATTTTAAAAACCTAACACTACGAAAAAATTAATATAATCTAAAAATACAAAAAATAATAAACACTTAATTTACGAAAAATAAAAGACTCTAAGCTTACAAAAAATAATAAACAAAATTATCAAAAATAAAAGCAATTACACCAAATCTAATAGCCCTATAAAAATAAAAAATCCCCCAAAATAAAAACACCCCCTAACCTACAATAAACTACCAATAGCCTTTAAAAGGACCCTTTGTAGGTCATTGCCCTAAGCTAAACAGCTCTTTTACCCTAAAAAAATTACTAAGTCCCCCCTAAAAGTAAACCCCCCACCCAACCAGCCCCCAAAATAAAAAAGAAACTCTAAAAAATCCTAAAATACCCATTGCCCCTAAAGAGGAATTTGTATGAGCATTGCCCTTAAAATGGCATTCAGCTCTTTTACTGCCCTTAAAAGGGCATTCAGCTCTTTTACAATTGCCAAAAGCCCTAATCTAAAAAAAAACACCCAAATAAATGGAAAAAAACCCCACTAACCCCATAAAATCTACTCATGGTTCCTGAAGTTGGATATCCATCTTCATCCAGGCGGCAAGAAGTCTTCATCCAATAGGATATGAGCTACTGAAATCCTATGAGCTACTCTCATCCTATTGGCTGTTTTGAACAGCCAATAGGATTTCAGAAGCACTCATCCTATTGGCTGATTTGAATTTGAAGAATCAAATCAGCCAATAGGAATGCAAGGTACGCCATTTTGAAACGGCTACCTGGCATTCAACTTCAGTGTACAGTGGTGACCGTATGAAGAGGACGCTCCGCTAAGGATGTCTTCGTCATCCTGGATAACTCTGCTCCGTGTCGCAGTGATGAAGATAGAAGACTTCCCTGAGATGGATGAAGGTGTCGCCGACTGGATGAAGACTTCTCGCCGCCTGAATAAAGGTAGATGTCCGGACTTTTTTTTGGGGGGGTGTTTTTTTTTTTTAGATTAGGGCTTTGGACAATTGTAAAAGAGCTGAATGCCCTTTTAAGGTCAGTGTAGCGGGTCTCGGTACCCCAGAATGGGTATATCCACTAAAGTCAGCTTCCTCCCACCAAACGCCAACCCATGAACCTCCACTGGATACCGCCGCTATTAGAATAACAGCTGCTGCAAGTTGTTATAGCTACCCCCAAGAACATTAGCCAAGACTGAATGCTTGAGGGTCAAAATAGGAACTGTTTTATTGCACAGAAAATACAGCTTTTATACATTTTCAACAAAAGGGGGGTAGTTATAACAGCTTTTATACAATGAGACAAACATCAGACAATGGTTAGTTAAACAAGATTCTAATCACATCCTGACTTACAAAAGGACAATGGATGACTCACACAATAACAGAAAGACACTTCACACCTAGACTAGATATAGACACATAACAGCAGGAGGTCTCAGCATTCTGAGTCTAGGGGGGTGGTGGTTGGAGCAGGCAATACTGAATTGGGCTGTCACCTTATACTCCAACAAAACACAGGAATCCCAACTCTGTATCAGTTCCCTCCAGTCTTCAGAGTCTATGGGAATTGATGCAAACTGCGTAAACCTAAATCCAGGGTAAAAAATACTGCAAATGTACCCTGGGCACCCACCTACCAAATCATAGAATCCCCTCAAGTTCTTGGGTCCATAGTCGGTGGGGAGGAGGCTGGCCTGCAGTCCTCTCCAAGTACAAAAGTAACGGAAGCTTCCGTTACATTTCTTCCCCCCCTGGGGTAGACTAACCAGGTACCAGACCTCCCACTGGTTTGGACCTGAGTTAGTTGGATGGCCCAGCCCAAAACTTTTTTCCAATTTTGTTTTTGCCCACTGCCAATGGGGAATGAGAATGCTGACCTTCTCTTCCTGGAACATGCTAAGCTGCTGAGGAGAGAGGTCGGCTACCTCCTCTCCCTGGGACCTGCTTTGTTGCTGGGTAGAGAGGCTGGCTACCTCCTCTCCCTGGAAACCGCTCTGCCACTGGGGAGAGAGGTCAGCTACCTCCTCTCCCTGGAACTGGTTTTGCCGATGGGGAGAGAGGTCGGCTACCTCCTCTCCCTGGAAAACGCTCTGTTGCTGGGGAAAGAGGTCAGCTACCTCCTCTCCCTGGAAACCACTCTGCCACTGGGGAGAGAGGTCAACTACCTCCTCTCCTTGGAACTGGTTCTGCTGCTGGGGAGAGAGTTCAGCTACCTCCTCTTCCTGAAACTGACTCTGCTGCTGTGGAGAGAGGTCGGCTACATCCTCTCCCCAAAAACTGCACTGCCGCTGGGGAGAGAGGTCAGTTACCTCCTCTCCCTGGAACTGACTCTGCTGCTGTGGAGAGAGGTTGGCTACCTCCTCTCCCTGGCTTCCCAGAGCTGCTGCAGGTGCTGGGCAGAGGCCAGGGGTGCTCTGCCCTGTGGCCATCTCTTCTGCGGGAGGCTCACGGGTCTGTCCCTCCTCAGAGGAAAAGTCTATTAAATTATCAATCTCTGGAGCCTGTTGCTGTGTAGAGAAATCGACTACCTCCTCTCCCTGGGACTCCAGAGATATCACCGGTGCTGGACAAAGGCCATTGGTGCCCTGCCCTGTTGCCAGCACTTCTACTGGTGTGGCAAGCTCAGGGCCAGGCTGCGGATCATGGTCTAGCAGCTCATGGTAGCTCATTACTGGTTGCCACTCCTCAGAGGAAAAGTCCAATAAATCCTTGATCGCTGCACCATAGCCCTCTTCAGGCTCTAAGGCATGCTGCTGAATGAGATCTAACAGCTTTTTATATGCCTTTTCTAGCTCCCACTCATGGGCAGCTAGGTAATAAAGATCGTCTCTCAGTCCGGGTACTTCTGTAAGGTTCAGCCTCAGCTCTCTATGTTCCAGTATGTTCTCCTGATGCCAATCTACCGTACTCCCGCAGTGGGGGTCCTGTGTGAGACTTTCAAATAGCAATCCTGGGCCGCCGTAGTCATAGCCCTCTGTAGGATCATCAATCTCCATCTCCGGACACACCTGGGCCACAAACCACCGCAGTGCGTGGTACCCTTCATCCACCTCCATCACTGTCTGGACCTACCCATCCAATTTGGCCATCCATTCCTCCCGGGGCTGCTTTCCCAGGAACGGCATTCGTAGATCCATCTGGAGCCAGTATTGCTGCTCTGGAGTAGGAAGGGACTTCCCCTGGTAGTCCTGTTCGAACTGGAGAGCCTTGTTCCAGAGTTTCTGTTGAACCACATCCTCCCAGGCCAGTTTTCCCTCTGCCAAGCCAGGGCCATCAAACTGGGCCAGCGCTGCCTGCAATCTCCACTGGAATTCAGCCTCCATTTCCATCGAGGTCCCACTGGTAGTTTGGAACTGTTCCGTAAGGAGGAAGCAGATCCCACCGCTGCCAGCCAATTGTAGCGGGTCTCGGTACCCCAGACTGGGTATATTCACTAAAGTCAGCTTCCTCCCACCAAACGCCAACCCATGAACCTCCACTGGATACCACCACTATTAGAATAAATGCCACTGCAAGTTGTTATAGCTACCCCCAAGAACATTTGCCAAGACTGAATGCTTGAGGGTCAAAATAGGAACTGCTTTATTGCACAGAAAACACAGCTTTTATACATTTCCAACAAAAGGGGGGTAGTTATAACAAATATTATACAATGAGACAAACATCAGACAATGGTTAGTTAAACAAGATTCTAATCACATAATGACTTACAAAAGGACAATGGATGATTCACACAATAACAGAAAGACACTTCACACCTAGGCCTCTATTTAACAAGGTCTGGCGGACCTGATCCGACAGTGCGGATCAGGTCCGCCAGACCTTGCTGAATACGGAGAGCAATACGCTCTCTGTATTCAGCATTGCACCAGCAGCTCACAAGAGCTGCTGGTGCAATGCCGCCCCCTGCAGACTCGCAGCCAATGGGCCGCCAGCAGGGGGTGTCAATCAACCTGATCGTACTCGATTGGGTTGATTTCCAGCGATGTCTATCCGCCTGCTCAGAGCAGGGGAACAGGTTATGGAGCAGCGGTCTTTGTGACCGCTGCTTCATAACTGCTGTTTCTGGTGAGTCTGAAGAGCTTGATAGATAGGCCCCCTAGACTAGATATAGAGACACATAACAGCAGGAGGTCTCAGCATTGGATTGTCTGTGCTTTGTGTAATCTCCTGCTCTGTGTCTCACACCTAGACTATAAACTCAAACATTCTGAGTCTAGGGGGGGGGGGTTGGAGCAGGCAATACTGAATTGGGCTGTCACCTTATACTTCAACAAAACACAGGAATCCCAACTCTGTATCAGTTCCCTCCAGTCCTCAGAGTCTCTGGGAATTGATGGAAACTGTGTAAACCTGAATCCAGGGTAAAAGTACTCCAAATGTACCCTGGGCACCCACCTCCCAAATCATAGAATCCCCTCAAGTTCTTGGGTCCATAGTCAGTGGGGAGGAGGCTGGTCTGCAGTCCTCTCCAAGTACAATAGTAACGGAAGCTTCCGTTACAGGCAGTAAAAGAGCTGAATGCAGTTTATTGTAGGTTAGGGGGTGTTTTTATTTTGGGGAGCTTTTTTATTTTTATAGGGCTATTAGATTAGATTAGATGTAATTGCTTTTATTTTTGATAATTTCGTTTGTTATTTTTTGAAAGCTTAGAGTTTTTCATTTTTTGTAATTTTGTGTTTATTATTTTTTGTAATTTAAGATACGTAGTGTTAGTTTTTTTTAAATTTTAAATTTAGGTTTATTTAGGTTTCGGTGATGTTGGGGAGCTGCGGATTAGGGGTTAATAACTTTTATTAGTGTCGGTGATGTCGGGAAGGTGTGGCTTAGGGGTTAATAGGTTTATATAGTGTCGGCGATCTCGGGGGGAGGTGGATTGGGGTTAATAGGTTTATTTAATAGTTGTGATGGGGGGGGCGGCACATTAGGGGTTAAAAAGTTTAATATACTGTTTGCGATGAGGGAGGGCGGCAGTTTAGGGGTTAATAGGTAGTTTACCAGTTAGTGTACTTTGTAACAGTTTAGTTATGAGTTTTGTGAAACATTTTTGTTTCACAAAATCCATAACTACTGGTCTCAGATGGCGGAATGGATCGTGTTGGTATAGGCTGTAACGCAAGCATTTTAGCTGGACCGCACCACCTGTAATACGGCACTATGGAAAATCCCGTACTCAAACGTCATTTTTTTTAGTGCGGAATGGACGTTGCGTTACAGGCTAAAATACTTGCGGTATAGCTATACAGCCGCGACTCGTAATATGCGTTCCTAGCCATTCCAGCTTAATGGCCAATTTTCAGCGTTAAAAGCCATACCACAAATCTCGTAATCTAGCTGATTGTTATTATTGTTGTTATAATTATTATTATTATTGCTATTATTATTATTATTATTGCTATTATTATTATTATTACTATTATTATTACTATTGTTATTATTAATATTATTATCTTTGTTATTATTATTGCTATTATTATTACTAGTATTATTGTTGTTGTTAATATTGTTGTTATTAATATTATTAATATGCTATTTTTATTGATATTATATTATTATTACTGTAATTATTACTATTGTTATTATTGTTATTAGTATTGCTATTGTTATTATTATTCAGCTAGATTACGAAATTTGCATTATGGTGAAAAAGCAGCGTTATGGCTTTTTTCACTACCGCTGGTATTATGAGTCTTGCAGGTATATCTGTACCGCACACTTTTTTGGCCGTCACTCAACGTAACTAATGCAGCTTTCAAAAAGTCCTTTTTCAATGGGGCTTCCATAGCGCCGGTATTACGAGTTTGCCTGTCCGGCCAAAAAGTGAGCGGTACAGCCTATAACTACAAGATCCGTACCGTAAACTGAAAGTCAGTAGTTATGTCTTTTATGTTACAGAGTTGTAGCATAAAACTCATAACTAAAGTGTTACAAAGTACACTAACACCCATAAACTACCTATTAACCCCTAAACCGAGGCCCTCCCACATCGCAAACACTAAAATAAAATTATTAACCCCTAATCTGCCGCTCCGGACATCGCCGCCACTTAATAGGATGAAAGCTCAATCCTGTTGGCTATTCCAATCAGCCAATAGAATGCAAGCTTAATCCTATTGGCTGATTGCAACAGCCAATAGGATTTTTTCCCCTTTAATTCCTATTCGCTGATAGAATTCTATCAGCCAATCGGAATGTAAGGGACGCCATCTTGGATGATGTCACTTAAAGGGAAACTTCATTCTTCAGCGACCATAGGAAGAAGAGGATGACTTAGGGTTAGACTTAGGGTTAGGGTTACGTTAGGGTTAGGTTTAGGGGTTAATATAATTATTTAGTGTTAGTGATGTGGGAGGGCAGAGGTTTATTGTTATTATTATTATTGTTGTTATTATTATTGTTATTATTACTAGTATTATTGTTGTTCTTGTTATTATTATTATTATTATTGTTAGTATTTTTACTAGTGGTTATTATTATTATTGTTGTTATTATTATTATTATTATTTATTTTTGTTATTATTATTAGAAGAAGTAGTAGTACTAGTATTACTATTATTATTACTAGTATTATTTATTATTGTTGTTTTTATTACTAGTATTATTGTTGTTATTATTATAATAAATAAAACAGCATCTCTCGGGGGGCGGAGCTAGCAGCCAAGCTGACTGGTCGCACTTTTAGTGCAGCTCCGTGATAGTTTGCGCTAAAAGCAGGATTTAACCAGACTTTCTGACGTATTATCGAGGTCCACCACTCTAATCAGGCAGTTAGGGCATTGTGTGACCTGGAGACCCCAGCTGCTGGCCAGCCTTTCACCTGAGACCACCACTGAACATAGACCGTGGCTGCGGCCTACCATACCACTGCGGGCTTCACCACGCTTCCTGGGAGGTTATCCTTCTTTCTTCTCCTACCTGCCCTCCTGGAGGGGTAACTACTGGAGGCTGACGGAGCAAGTGACCCGATAACCAGATCATGATTAAGATCCTTGCTGGGCGGGGGAAGGGACTGTGGCCTACCTACCTCCCATACCGCCTCTGCAGCGGCCCACGGAGCAGCACTCAAGGGAACCCTTTACATATTTCAGAGTGTTGAGGGGTTGAAATAACTACGGGTACAGGATCCCCGCTGTGCTCCACTAGTTAAAAGACTGAAGCAGCGGCTAGAGTGTGGCGGAACTAGGAACGGAGCCGGTACCATCTTTTCTCACACCACGTTGCAGGTAACTGAGGCCGGTTTCTCTTTGCTTTCATTTCTCCTGCACGCTTCAAAAACACAAATATATACACCCCATTTTCCACTGCTTATTAATAGCTTGCCATCAGCTTTGAGATTTATCACAGGGTAATAGAAAATACAGGCCCTAATTGAACTATATATCTACCGCATATCTGAATACATTACAATGGGAGCAGCCTCCATGTTGTACTCTGTGTGCGCTTCTCTCTTTCTCTCTTTTTATATGTCTAAACAACTGTTACAGCAAAGGCCTTTCTCACTCTATCCCCTGCCCATGTACCTATGGGGTGCCATGCCAACACCTAGCCTACCCTGTATGGGTACAACTTGCTGAGGGAGATCTCCTCCTAGGCTGTTGGACACAGCACATTCCATGTAGTGGTCTGGACTGAGAACAATATGTAATTACCACTAAACGGCCTGTACCCCGCCAGCCCTTTTACCGCAACATACTTCATACAGACTACGATTTCAACAACACTCTATTTCTTCGCTGACAATAGCCATGTCTCATGCATACAAGAGGAAACAGAAGCCTCATTCTACCCCTAAAAGAACAGTAGTGGATCATTTTCGAGGTTCAAAGGGGGCAGCCCATACAGCCTCGGAAGATGAGGGCTCAGAAACTGGAAGTATAGCAGATGAACACATGGGTACCACACTTTCACAACAAGCTGCTCTCCTTCCCTCAAGGGATAACCTCTCTAACAATATGGACTCAATAAAGTCTCTTTTAGCCTCCCATCACAAGTCTTTATCTAAAAAATTTGAAAGGTCCCATGCGGACTTAAAGAAGGACATAGCAGCAATTGGGGAGGGTACTGACACTCTCGAACGCAAACAAGAGGACTTAATGGTGGACCACTCTAATCTTTTAAGCTACTCTCAGAACCTGGCTGAACAACTATAAGACTTAGAGATTAAACTGACCGACCTGGAGGACAGGTCGCGCCGCAACAACATTCGCATAAAAGGAGTACCAGAAATGGTGTTACCCCAAGACCTCAAGGGCTACTTGCAAGATCTGTTCAGCACTGTTTTGGGGCCTTCTCAGAATAATGAGACATTAATTTACATAGTCCATAGAGCACTAAAGCCAAGATCCTCAGAGGGAGACAAACCAAGGGATGTCATAGCTAGGCTGCATTATTATACTTTCAGAGAAAAACTGCTCAGAGCCCTAACTAAGGAAAAAGCACTTCCAGAAAAGTTTGCGGAGCTCCAGATATTCCCGGATCTCTCACCTTACACCTTACAACTTTGCAGGCACTACCAACCTTTCACTAAGATTTTGAGCGATAAAGGCCTGAAATATAGATGGGGATTTCGGGTGAGACTTTTTATTACAAAAGAAGGGCAACAATATGTTGCTACCACTCTGCAGCATGCAAGGGAAATGCTACAAAGATTGGATCTCCTCCCGACAACTGCCGAAGATGCATCAACAAACCCTAACAGAACCCAGGATCTAATGGTGTCAGCATCAGAGTGGCGGCCCTTACCACAAAGACTGCCACCTAATGCCAAGAGACCAAATGGACTGTTGTCACCCCACTCTTCACAGAAAATATAGAGAGTTCTTCTCAGCCTTATCTGGGCGCATTAGCCGCCCTGAGTGCTTGCAAGATATGGAGACAGATCTGCTGAGAGACTTTCTAAAGCATCCAGAATACTACAGGAAATGGGTGAGACCTACACAATGTGTAAAGAACTTATTTTAATCAAGTATTGTACCACAAGTTGACTTTCTGGCAGGTGTGTTCGCATACGGTAACTGCAAACCATTGTGAAGTCAATAATGTTTATGAAAAAGTTGAAGTCTTTGTTTGTTTATTAATTGTTCAATAGTTAATACGGGCTTTGCTGTGCTGGCTGGCCTCTGGGCATATCATCACCTCCATTTTATTACAGTCAGAAAACTGGACTCTGTTAGAGTCAACAGGAGGGGTGCTTGTCCTAGGGGCCGGCTGGTGGAGCAGAGCCCAATTGTTGTCACAGTTATGACCTTTGAAGTATGTTACATTCTAAATTCTTAATGACTGGTGGGGGAAAATGCCAAAATAAACTGCTCTCTCCCCCCACATAACTAGTTGAGTTCTACAGGGTGAAATCCTGCGAGAACACTCATTGTGAAAGTGTATATTGATCACTTTTCTGCAACCTTTGGGATTCTTGTGACTTAATGTGACTCTAGAACTCCACATCCTTTTACTCCCCCTGTAGACTGTCCTACTGTACACCGCTGACAGATAACCTAATCCTTACACGTCTCCTAAAACCACCTAGGGCCCTGTAGGTAATCTACTTCGGAGAATCTACATAACTTCCTCTTCCCCCCCGCCTCTCCATACACCTACCCCTCCCCAGGGAAAAGTATGTCGCCAGTCACTGTAGCAACCCTTAATACACAGGGGTTAAACTCCCCTACAAAACGTAGCCTCCTAGCACTCTACCTACTAGTACACAAAATACAACTGATATTCCTCCAGGAGACGCACTGGAGGGAGGGTTCCACGGTTTTTAAAAACTCTGTACACTATCCAGTTTGTGAGATAGACTCAGACCGGGAAGAAAAAAAAAACGAAGTAGCAATACTGATCAGTAGAGACATAAAATACACTCAGGAATATGTTGAGAAAGAAGCAGAAGGCTGCTATATCATTGTCGTGTGTACCCTCAACGATATCTTGTTCACCTTAGTCTCTTTTTATGCTCCCGACACATAGCAGCTACCATTTCTGAAGAGGCTCCTCAGGAGGGTTGACCAACTTCAAAGAGGCCACCTATTAATTGGGGGGGGGGACCTGAATCTGGTCTGGGACCCAACACTAGACAAACGGCATGTGGTGACATCCCATACAGATAGAAACATATCCTCCTTCTCCAGTGCTTTCCGTAAGCTCATGTACCAATACAATCTGTTTGACATATGGAGGTGCTTATCTCCGACAGAAAGGGACTTTACCCACTGCTCAAAGGGCCATGGCTCATACTCGAGGATAGATTTCCTACTCTGCACTCCATGGACTCTAGACAGCTTCAGCAATGCTAACATAAAAGTCTGTGCCTGGTCAGACCATGATATGGTCTGTTCTGATATGGCCTTGCTGCAGCTGTCAAAGTCTAGACCCTCTTGGAAATTACCTGACCTCTGTCTGACCTTCCAAGAATTTGACACAGGTAACACAAGTATAGATATGGTTTGGGTGGCACTTAAAGCCTACCTTAGAGGGTATTTTATCAAAAAGACAGCACAATCACGCAAAACAGTCAAACACTCTCTAGCTAAAATGTATGGTGATCTGCGCACACTAGAAATAGTTAACAAAAAAACCCGAAACCTGCAACAGCCCAACAAATAGGACTCATCAGAGAGGAATTTACAAGTAGAGAGACCATGAGAGTGCAGGAAAACCTACACAAACTTAAACAAAAATACTATTATAAAGGTAATAGAGCTGATAGATTGCTAGTGAATAAACTGCGACTGCGAATCCAGCAACACAGAATTGTGCAAATGAATACATGCAGAGGTAAAGTCCATTCGCCAAGGGATATTGGGCAGGCTTTTGCAGAGTATTACACTTCCCTATACAATCTGAGGAGACATGGACGGACCCCTTAAACTGACATCTTGTCAGGGTTTTTTTCCCTGCTTTGTTTGCCATGTGCTGCTGGCAGCCATTTTACTCACCTCTCTTGCTGACTCTGGTGCATACTGTGTGATGCTGCTCATTTCCTGCATGCCCTCTCATGGCCAGACTGGTGTACATCATCCATGTGAGACAGGTTACAGTCTCAGAATTGTGATGTCATCACTTATAATTTAAAGGGCCTCTGTTCAGTATGCTTTGCCCTTGTGTTGTCTCAGACCTGTTTGTGAGAGTTCCTGTGTATTACCTGGCTGTCTGACGTCCCTCCTGGTTCCTGATCCCTGGCTAGTTCCTGAATCTGCTGTTCTCCTTGTTCCTGATTCCGGCTCGTCTGACTACTCACTTTGGCTCCTGACTCTGCTCGTCTGACTATTCACTTTGGCTCCAGACTCGGCTTGTCGGACTACCAGCTCTGGTTTTGACTCCTGGCTTGTTATTTGACTTGTGGACTTTTCGTCTTAGTCTGATTCCTGGCACCCTGACACATCTGTGCCGTTCGGGAGTTCTTGGGGATGCTTTATCTGCTTAAACTCACTACTGAAGCCAAAGACGAGTTAAAAGCACCATTTACGTTAGACGAAGTTAAGACAGCAATAGGGAGCCTTACGCCCCACAAGGCTCCAGGGCCGGATGGTTTTACAGTCACTTTTTACCAGCGATTAGAGCCCATACTTTCTCTCTTAATGCTTAAATTTTTCTCTAGCAGGGCTGACAGGCATCATTTCCTTTCAGAATTTTTAGAAGCTAACATTATTACTATCCCCAAAGAAGGGAAGGACCCGGCACTAGCTACAGGCCCATATCGTTAATAAACATGGATGTCAAAATCTATGCGAAAATCCTGTCACTCAGATTAGGGAAATCTTCAGACAATTGTTCATTTAGATCAAGTGGGGTTTATGATGAGCAGACAGGGATCTGACAACACCCGTCGCTTGCTGAATATTTTTTCGGAAGCTGCAGACTTTGGCCTCCCCCTACTCACCCTGTCACTTGATGCTGAGAAAGCGTTCAACAGGGTGAGGTGGGACTATCTGTTTCAAACCATGGAAGAGTTTGGAATACCAGACTATTTTTGTACAGCGACTGAAGCCTTATACACAACCCCATCTGCTGTGATAAGGGGCATGGGATTTTGCTCCCCTAGGATTCAAATAACAAACGGCACAAGACAGGGATGTCCCTTGTCCCCACTCCTGTTTGCTTTGGCGATTGAGCCTCTAGGTGCTGCAATTAGAGCCAACCCAGACATTCACTGCCTACAGATACATGACACTGTCCAGAAGTTGGCGTTGTTTGCGGATGACCTTACAATATTCCTTGCCGATCCCTTGACATCCCTCCCAGCCTTAATGTCCCTCCTACAATTCTTTGGAGATATCTCCTATTATAAATTAAATGTAAACAAGACGGAAGCATACTTCTTCAATCTGTCAGTAGAAGAGCAGGCTGACATTCAAAAACTATATTCCTTCAAGTGGTCCACAAGAGGGGTGAGACACCTGGGCATTTATCTCTCTTATATAAAATCCATGGTCCTAAGGGGAAATTATGAAACTTTACTAAAGGAGATTAAATCCATGCTAGGCTCTAAGAGATATAGTGAAGTGTCCTGGATGGGAAGGGTAGCTTCCCTTAAAATGATGATCCTCCCCAAGCTTACATACCTCTTTAGGTGTATCCCGATCCCAGTCCCGACATCTATGATACGTAAATAGCAATATTAATATCATGAGGCAGCAATGATATCCCATGTCTCTTCATGGGGCCCTGGCCTCCCACCCATGAGATGGAGGGAATTGGAGCAGGCCTCTCTGCCAGCTTATACTGACCTATCGGATCTCCTTTGGCTGCCCCTCCACCAACAGGGGAAGTGTCAGGGTGCCAGGAATCAGACTGAGACAAGAAGTGCAAAAATAATCGCACCTTTATTAATAGCAAAAAATAATAAAAAGTCCACAAGTAAAATAACAAGCCAGGAGTCAAAACCAGAGCTGGTAGTCAGACAAGCCGAGTCAGGAGCCAAAGCGAATAGTCAGACGAGCCGGAATCAGGAACAAGGAAAACAGTAGAGTCAGGAACAAGCCAGGGATCAGGAACCAGGAAGGACGTCAGGCAGCCAGGTAATACACAGGAACTCTCACAAACAGGTCTGAGACAACGCAAAGGCAAAGCATACTGAACAGAGGCCCCTTAAATAATAAGTGATGACATCCAAATTCTGAGACTGCATCCTGTCTCACATGGATGATGCACACCAGTCTGGCCATAAAAGGAAGTGTAAGAAATGAGCAGCATCCCCCACAATGCACCATAGTTAGGAAGAGAGGTGAGTAAAATGGCTGCCAGCAGCACATGGCAAACAACAGGGAAAAAACCCTGACAGGAAGATACCAAAAGCCAATGATATAATAAAGGGATGTCAACGGACCTGGTTCAGGTTACGCCACAATAGGCTGATTGCTCCCCATCCCTCCCCTATGCATGCAGTCACTGGTTTGTTGCAAGGGCTTCCGGACACACATACTGCTACTTGGGTACAGACCAAAATCACTTGCTTGCAAGACTTTTATATTGGCAATCAGTTGCGTCCACATGCAGATATGTTAACCACTCAGAAGTTAGCCCCCAAGCTTAGGTTTGATCTACTGAGGTTAAGATCATTAATGAGCTCCTGGGGCTTCCTAGAAGACAAGTTAAGAGACCTTACCCCCTGGGAGTCTAGGTGGGCGACCAATCTCCAGCTCCAAAGGCCGCTAGCAATGCACTATAGATGCTTATTGGAGGGTCATATTCCAATTAAAACAGTACACATGGAGGCATGGGAGAAAGAATTGTGACACGCTTACCATCCTGAGGAGTGGACTAGGGCTATTACTCAAACCAAAAGGGCAATTCATTGTGTTACTTTGTATGAATTGTATTTTAAATTGATAACAAGATGGCATTTGGTGCCAGCTAAATTACAAAGGCTTTATTCCAAGCACTCTCCTGAGTGCTGGAGGGGGTGTGGGGAGGTAGGAACCTTCCTTCATATTTGGTGGACTTGCCCCAAGTTGACGAGATACTGGGCAAGGGGGCGGTCTGTAAGGAGCTGGAGATCATTGAGGACTTACAACCAGCTCTAGCACTGCTCAAGACTCTCCTCGAACAAGCGATTTCTACTGCTGTATATCCTCATGTCAGCCAAATTATTAATTGCGCAGAACTGGAAAAAAGATCAACCCCCCCAAATGGCAGGGAGTGACTGACTGCATAAACTACATTAAGAGCATGGAGGACTATGTCTACAGGGATAGGCGACAGACCAATGACTTTGGGAACCTTGGGAGACTTTCATGCTCACTAAGCGAAACTAGGCTGCTGGAGATAGCTAGGGAATGTCGCCTCTCCTTTTCTGACACTTTTGCCCTCTCTCCCATGCCCCCCCTACACTGACATAGTTAAGGTAACGATGACGCAGGGGAAAGGATGATAATGGAGACTAGTGTCTTTTTCCCAAGGGTATGTTACTATTTGTTTCTATATGTAAGATTGTTGAAATTCAGTTTGTAACTAGATTCTGATGAAACCTCTGTAAAAACGAGGTAGCAAAAAAAAAATCTTTATCTTGTACTTATGTATTCTGCCTGTCATTCGCTTTGCTCACAAGAGCTGTACTAAGTAAATGCATAAGCTGTACTATATATATATATTGACCTTAATAAAAAAAAAAACAGCATCTCTCTAGTAACTGCTGGGAAAGATACTGACATCACAAAAATGCCTTTATACCCTAATAAACCAACAGTGAACTCTAATCTAATATATACACAAAATAAACCTGAAAACAATTGAGACATCCTTGTCTGTGCTGATATAGTGACATGGGACTGTGAGACGAGGCACTTCACAGGAGCAAGAGACTTTATGAACTATTCATGCTATGATACTCCAAATCGCTTCTACAAGGTTTCTGAGTAGTCTTTTGCTCTACCCAGGAAAACTACTTTACCCTAATAAAACAGATGCAAATAAATTACAGAGTTCCTATTAACAACTGTATTTCCAAACTGTTATGGTTGTAGTGATTGCTCTTCCATGTAACTAGCGATTTAGGTTTGCTGTGCGTGATATCATGTTTTGGGACACTTAACACAGCTATACATGTTAACTGCATAAACGCCAACGCTTGCTAGCAGAACATTAGAAATGTAGGTGAAACCATGGCTGTTGAACATTCTTCAGCAAACTTAGCCCAGTGTTCCACAAGACAAATACGATAAATTGACATAAACTGTGACTGTAACTGAAACATTTACCATATTCATTCTCTAAAAGAGCAAGATTCGACTTCTCGGAATCACACACAGAATAACAGACACTTCCATATTATCCTCTTTCCTGTCTTTATCTAATTGTGTAGCTGGCCTTGCCTGTTCCCTCTGGTGCCACTGCTGTAAAGTAAAGGCTTTCTTAATAATTACACCCCTGCTATGTTTTCCTCTAATACAATATTTTGGAAAACTGCCCCTTTTGCATTATTCATTCTCCCTTTCATGTCTGTGATATGCTCTGACAGATGTTGTTCCAGCTGTTTCAGAGGAGGGGAGATCTCTCTTCCTCCTCACATCTTCCTGGTTAGCATATTAAAGGTTCTGCATCTGGTTCCAGCCAGCGCCCTTTCTAGCCATTAAAACTACCATTGGATTTCACAATACCATCTGTCTCACATTAAATTAGAACCTAAAATAAAATAAAAAATCATCGTTAATACAGTCTTTAACTAACAAACTCATCCATAACAGAATGCATTTGTGTCTCTCAGCAGCACTAGAAGTTTATGTGAATTCACATTTCCCAATACCCACAGTGCTGAACAAACGAAATAAGGAGTGGTGTGCAAGGTTTCCGTTAAGGTCATTGCTAACTAAACTCACAGACTATTATGAAATGATGCTCAGCGGTGCTGTGTTCAGTACAGAACAAGTGTGTGTTAGTAACTGATCAGCACAAAGCACAGAAATGTATCAGCACAACAGTTGTTCGGCACAATAAGTACAGTAACTGATCAGTATTATAAGTATAATAAATACAGTAAGTGATCGGTACAATAAGTATAATAAATAGAGTAACTGATCAGCACAATAAGTACAGTAACTGATCAGTATTATAAGTATAATAAATACAGTAAGTGATCGGTACAATAAGTATAATAAATACAGTAACTGATCAGCACAATAAGTACAGTAACTGATCAGTATTATAAGTATAATAAATACAGTAAGTGATCGGTACAATAAGTATAATAAATAGAGTAACTGATCAGCACAATAAGTACAGTAACTGATCAGTATTATAAGTATAATTAATACAGTAAGTGATCGGTACAATAAGTATAATAAATACAGTAACTGATCAGCACAATAAGTACAGTAACTGATCAGCACCATAAGTGTAATAGATACAGTAACTGATCAGCACAATAAGTACAGTAACTGATCAGCACCATAAGTGTAATAGATACAGTAACTGATCAGTACAATAAGTATAATAAGTACAGTTACTGATCAGTACAATAAGTATAAGTACTGTAACTGATCAGTGCAATGAGTATAATAAATACAGTAAGTGATTAATACAATAAGTATAATAAGTACAATAAGTGATCAGCACAATAAGTATAGTACCACAAGTGATCAATACAATAAGCATATAAAGTACAGTAACTGATCAGCACAATAAGTATTAGTATGGTAAGTGATCAATACAATAAGTATAAGTACAGTAACTGATCAGCACAATAAGTATAAAAGTACAGTAACTCATCATCACATAAGTATAATACGTACAGTAAGTGATCTGAACAATAAGTATAATAAGTAATGGTACTGATCAGCACAATAAGTATAATAAGTACAATAACTAATCAGCACAAAAAGTAAAATAAGTACAGCAACTGATCAGTACAATAAGTATAATAAGTATAGTAACTGATCAGCACAATAAGTATAATAAGTACAGTAACTGATCAGCACAATAAGTATAAAAAGTATAATACATGATCAGCACAATAATTATACAAAGTACAGTAACTGATTAGTACAATAAGTACAGTAACTGATCAGTACAATAAGTATAAGTACTGTAACTGATCAGTACAATAAGTATAATAAATACAGTAAGTAATCAGCACAGTAAGTATAATAAGTACAGTAAGTGATCAATACAGTAAGTGTAAGTACAATAACTGATCAGCACAATAAGTATAAGTACAGTAAGTGATCAATACAAAAGTATATAAAGTACAGTAACTGATCAGCACAATAAGTACAATAAGTGCAATAAGTGATCAATACAATAAGTATAATAAGTACAGTAACTCATCATCACAATAAGTATAATAAGTACAGTAAGTGATCTGCACAATAAGTATAATAAGTACAGTAACTGATCAACACAATAAGAATTACAAGTACAAGTCTCTGAGCAATCTAGGTATATTTTTTCTTTTTTTTTTATCTAGTCCACAGTCTGTTAGAACAGATTGCAGGCAAGGCCACAGTAATTGGCTAACAATATTATAGAAAGCTAGGTTTTGTAAGTATGGTTTATTGTTTGTTTTTTTATCAGATTTGATTTTTTTGTTTGTGTTTCCTTTTTATTGTCTGGTTTTATATGCAACTAATATGCTATATCAAAATGCAACATTTCATAAAGTTTTTACCACTTGGCATGTATAATAGTAAAATACAATATTTTATAAGGATTTCATTAAAGTGCATTGTTCACTTTCCAAATAAGACGTGCTGTGAAGTGTCTGGGTTTTTTTACCTTTCCCCCCCCCCCCTTTTGTTTTTTTTTGGGTTTTTTCTCCTCCCCCTCCTTTTTCCCCCCCCTCCCGCCTCTCTAGCCATTCTCTATATTCATTTCCCTTTTTCTATACTTACCCATTCAGAGCTTTATAGATGAAAGATAGCATTAGAATAACGTCATGGAACGTAGGGGGCATCACCTCACCAATCAAGCGCAAGGGTATTCTGAGTTTATTAAAAAAACATAATTCAGATATTGTCCTGTTACAGGAAACACATTTAAAAACCCAAGAGATTCCCAAATTAAAAACACGCTGGGTAGGTGAGGTGATAGCAACTCCATGCAGTGCAAGGAAGAGAGGCGTGGCCTTTCTATTAAATAAACATTTGACTTATAAAATTCTCTCCCAGGAACTTGATAAAGAGGAAAGATATATTATACTACATTTAGAGATAGAAGGCATGAAGCTTGTTATATGTAATCTATATGGACCAAATAAACCAGATAAAACATTTTGGGACAGCCTACAAGTTAAGCTCCTACAGTTTTGTTCTGAATACCTTGTTGTAGCGGGTGACTTTAATGCACTCATGTTTCCAGCTCTGGACAGACTTAAATCGACTCAAAATCGAAACAGTAAACTGGAGGCAAAGCTGTTGAGGAATTTTACCACTAATCTAGATTTAAAGGACATATGGAGGATTCAAAATCCAGACAGTAAAATGTTCACATGCAAATCTAAATCTAACCAGACCCTGTCCAGACTAGACACCTTTTTCGTAAACGGGAAAGTTCTGGGATTAAAATCCAGAACTGACATTAAAGAAATCACTTTATCAGACCACGTGATTATTTTACTTGATCTAGATATAAGGGCGCGTAATCTAAATAATATTGGGAGATTTTTCTTCCCTAGACATTTAATTTCTGATACCCATTTTAAAAACTGGTTACAGATTCGATGGAGGGAATTTTATAAATTAAATTTTCATTATTTAAATAAAATTTAAATTCTGTGGGAGTCCTTCAAGGCTGTTATTAAGGGAGAAATTAAGGCATATATGACATTAAGAAAGCGGAAAGCACAAGCGCGCGATATTCAATTATCTAACCAGCTTCGCAATGCTTTCAACTTATACATTAATAGTCCATCCAAGGAAAATTGGGAGAAATATATTCAGAGTAGACAGGAAAGGGATATTTTATTAAATCAAAAAGTTAAAGCTGAAGATCTAAGATCCCGCTCCATTTACTATAGACATGGAAGAAGGGCGGGAAAATTCTTAGCGAATCTGGTTAAACATAAACAAAAGAAACAGGCAATTGAGTCTATCAAGGTGAATGGTAATAAAAAAGCAGACATACAAGTTATAAGAAACCATATAAGAGACTATTTTGTTCAAGTTTTCTCTGATGTTCCGATTAACCAACAGGCTAAACAAGCCTTCTGGGATAAAATTAATATCCCACAAATTTCTAGTGAATATTTGGATAAAATTAATGCTTCAACTATGGAGGAAGAGATAACCCAAGCTATTAAAGCAGCTTCTTCCAACAAAGCCCCTGGTCCACACCAACTTCCTATAGAATTATATAAATTATTGGGGGAAGATATTTGTTCAGTGCTAGAGAAATTATTTAACCATTATTTCAGCTCAGGCATAATGCACTCTAATCTTTTTACATCTTCCTTAGTCTCTCTGATACTCAAGAAAGACAAGGACCCAGAACAAATTGGGTCCTATAGGCCTATCTCATTATTAAATAATGATTATAAATTGTTGACAGGTATAATAGCACAACGATTAAAGCCATTTATCCACTTATTGATACACAAGGATCAAACCGGATTCATGACAGGGAGAAACTCAACCAACAATCTGAGGAAGTTGCAGTCTGTAATAGAATTCTTTTGGGAAAAACTGAGAAAAGAGAGCGTAAAACTACCAACTGATTTTGCCATTCTAACAATTGACGCGGAAAAATCGTTTGATACAATTACATGGGACCATTTGTTATTCACATTAGAAAGATTCGGTTTAAAGAGTGCATTTCTGAACTTCATTCAATTAATTTATAATAACTCTAATGCTTCCGTCTTAGTTAATGGACTTCCCACCGCACCTATTCTCCTTCAAAAAGGGACCAGGCAGGGCTGTCCACTTTCCCCCTATTTGTTCAATCTTGCCATTGAATCACTGGCAATACTTCTTAGAAAGGAACTAATAATAATAAGTATAATAAGTAATGGTACTGATCAGCACAATAAGTATAATAAGTACAATAACTAATCAGCACAAAAAGTAAAATAAGTACAGTAACTGATTAGTACAATAAGTATAATAAGTATAGTAACTGATCAGCACAATAAGTATAATAAGTACAGTAACTGATCCGTACAATAAGTATAATAGGTACAGTAACTGATAAGTTCAATAAGAATAGTATGTACAGTAACTGATCAGGACCATAAGTGTAATAGATACAGTAACTGATCAGTACAATAAGAATAATAAGTACTGTAACTAATCAGTGCAATGAGTATAATAAAAACAGTAAGTGATTAATACAAGTATAATAATTGATCAGCACAATAAGTATTATAAGTACAATAACTAATCAGCACAATAAGTATAAGTGCAGTAACTGATCAGTACAATAAGTATAAAATGTACAGTAACTGATCAGTACAATAAGTATAATAAGTATAGTAACTGATCCGTACAATAAGTATAATAGGTACAGTAACTGCTAAGTTCAATAAGAATAGTAAGTACAGTAACTGATCAGCACCATAAGTGTAATAGATACAGTAACTGATCAGTACAATAAGAATAATAAGTACTGAAACTGATCAGTGCAATGATTATAATAAATACAGTAAGTGATTAATACAAGTATAATAATTGATCAGCACAATAAGTATTATAAGTACAATAACTAATCAGCACAATAAGTATAAGTGCAGTAACTGATCAGTACAATAAGTATAAAATGTACAGTAACTGATCAGTACAATAAGTATAATAAGTATAGTAACTGATCCGTACAATAAGTATAATAGGTACAGTAACTGCTAAGTTCAATAAGAATAGTAAGTACAGTAACTGATCAGCACCATAAGTGTAATAGATACAGTAACTGATCAGTACAATAAGAATAATAAGTACTGAAACTGATCAGTGCAATGATTATAATAAATACAGTAAGTGATTAATACAGTTAATGATCAGTACAATAAGTATAATAAGTACAATAAGTGATCAGCACAATAAGTATAGTACCGTAAGTGATCAATACAATAAGTATATAAAGTACAGTAACTGATCAGCACAATAACTATAAGTACAGTAAGTGATCAATACAAAAGTATATAAAGTACAGTAACTGATCATCACAATAAGTATAAGTACAGTAAGTGATCTGCACAATAAGTATAATAAGTACAGTAACTGGCAGTAGAAAAATAGATGGCGCTGGTCTGTAGAATGATTTTTCTCTAGTGAATGAATAGAAAAAAAGGGCTTGAAGTGTATATAGAAACCGATGAATATGGGTGCAATATACTCACTCCATAGGTTGTAGAAGTTCAGTTGTGATGTAATATGCTTCCAGGTAATGTGAATCCCCCAGAATGAAGTGTAGGGTTTCAAAATTTCACAAGTGCCTAGGGTTTCAAAATTTCACAAGTGCCTACTGGTGGGCTGCAGATAAATGGAGACTCAAATGACCAAATGTAATCCAGTAAACAAAGAAAACAAAGTAGTAACTTACTCCATATAAAGGAGAATCCGGCTTGGCACAGCAAAGGAAGGTATTGACAAACTTCCAACTTTGGTAAAAAGATGTTTTATTGGCTCAACGCGTTTCAACTTTAACAAGTCTTTATCAAGAGCAAAATAAGAATAATAAAAGCAAGTGGCTGAGTATATTTGCTGTGTCTACAAGCCGGTTTATATACAGAGGTACTGGTCTTCCAATTTCCTGTATGAAACAGGAAGTTGGATTTACAATGTGCAATGAATTGAATAAAATACAATAACATATAAAATGTAATCTGTATTGGTGATAAACTATCTTTGTATCTGCGATATTATAAAATTAAAAATGCAGTTTAAAAAGGTTATTTATAAATTTGATGATTAATTGTATATAGTTTAGCATCAATACGAGTTTTAACCAATCAGAATGTATATTTGTTGTATTAGCCAATCAGAAAGATCTCCATAACTAGTCCTCAAACAGGTAGTCCGTGATGTACAAGTTCCGTTTCAGGTCCGGTGGAGGGTCACGTGATCGGAACAACCAATCCGAGTTGTATTGTAAGGTTGCGAGCTTGTCATCTGTGGGGTAGTTCATGATAGGTCCATATCAGTGAGAGGAGTGTCTCTTACAACATTAGGTTAACGGGTGCGTTTCCAAAAATAAGCAAAATTAGATTGTCTGAAAAAAACGGAAAAAGGTGAACAGTATTTGTTCTTCCCCATACGCATTACATCAACACAATAAGAATTATAAGTACAATAACTAATCAGAACAATAAGTATAATAAGTACAGTTACTGATCAGTACAATAAGTATAAGTACTGTAACTGATCAGTGCAATGAGTATAATAAATACAGTAAGTGATTAATACAATAAGTATAATAAGTGCAATAAGTGATCAGAACAATAAGTATAGTACCGTAAGTTATCAATACAATAAGTTTATAAAGTACAGTAACTGATCAGCACAATAAGTATAAGTACAATAAGTGATCAATACAATAAGTATAATACCGGTAAATAAAATAACTGATCAGCACAATAAGTATAAGTACAATAAGTGATCAATACAATAAGTATAATAAGTACAGTAACTCATCATCACAATAAGTATAATAAGTACAGTAAGTGATCTGCACAATAAGTATAATAAGTACAGTAACTGATCAACACAATAAGAATTATAAGTACAATAACTAATCAGAACAATAAGTATAATAAGTACAGTTACTGATTAGCACAATAAGTATAAGTACAGTAACTGATCAGCACCATAAGTATAAGTACAATAACTAATCAGAACAATAAGTATAATAAGTACAGTTAATGATCAGTACAATAAGTATAATAAGTACAATCACTAATCAGCACAATAAGTATAATAAGTACAGTGATAGATCAGAACAATAAATATAAGTACAGTAACTGATCAGTACAATTAGTATAAGTATAATAATCAATCAGCAGAATAAATATAATAAGTACAGTTACTGATCAGTACAATAAGTATAAGTACAATAACTAATCAGCACAATAAGTATAAGTAAAGTTACTGATCAGTACAATAAGTATTATAAGTACAATAACTAATCAGTACAATACATATAATAAATACAGTAACTGATCAGGACAATAAGTATAATAAATACAGTAACTGATTATTACAATAAGCATATTAAGTACAGTAACTGATCAGTACAAGAAGTATAATAAGTACAATAACTGATTAGTACAGTAAGTATAATAAGTACAATAATGGATCAGTACATTAAGTACTAAACACCCCTAACCTTACACTTATTAACCCCTAATCTGCCGCCCCCGCTATCGCTGACACCTGCATTACACAATTAACCCCTAATCTGCCTCTCTGTACACCGCCGCAACCTACATTATACCTATGTACCCCTAATCTGCTGTCCCTAACATCGCCGACACCTACATAATATTTATTAACCCCTAATCTGCCCCCCCAACGTCGCCGCTACCTTACCTACACTTATTAACCCCTAATCTGCCGACCGGACCTCGCCGCTACTCTAATAAATGTATTAACCCCTAAACCGCCGCACTCCCGCCTCACAAACACTATAATACATATTATTAACCCCTAATCTGCCCTCCCTAACATCGCCGCCACCTAACTTCAAGTATTAACCCCTAATCTGCCGACCGGACCTCGCAGCTACTATAATAAAAGTATTAACCCCTAAAGCTAAGTCTAACCCTAACACTAACACCCCCCTAAATTAAATATAATTTTAAACTAACAAAATAAATTAAATCTTATTAACTAAAGTCTTCCTATTTAAAACTAAATACTTATCTGTAAAATAAACCCTAATATAGCTACAATATAACGAATAATTATATAGTAGCTATTTTAGGATTTATATTTATTTTACAGGCAACTTTATATTTATTTTAACTAGGTACAATAACTATTAAATAGTTATTAACTATTGCTGGGCCTATGGCTCTTATCTGCCGTCAATATCTATGTTTCTATGTTTCTATGTAATTTTTTTTATTTTGGGGGGCTTTGTTATTTTATTAGGGGGCTTAGAGTAGGTGTAATTAGCTTAAAATTCTTGTATTTTTTTATTGTTTGTAATTTAGTGTTTGTTTGTTTTTTGTAATTTAGTTTAGTTTATTTAATTGTAGGTAATTGTAGGTAATTTATTTAATTAATTTAATGATAGTGTAGTGTTAGGTTTAATTGAAACTTAGGTTAGGATTTATTTTACAGGTAATTTGGTAATTATTTTAACTAGGGGAGCTATTAAAAAGTTAATAACTATTTAATAGCTATTGTACCTAGTTAAAATAAATACAAAGTTGCCTGTAAAATAAATATAAATCCTAAAATAGATACAATATAATTATTCATTATATTGTAGCTATATAAGGGTTTAATTTACAGGTAAGTATTTAGTTTTAAATAGGAAGACTTTAGTTAATAAGATTTAATTTATTTTGTAAGATTAAAATTATATTTAACTTAGGGGGGTGTTAGGGTTAGGGTTAGACTTAGCTTTAGGGGTTGAAAATGAGCGTTAGACCCTTTCCTGCCTGACTCTAAATACCAGCGGCCAGCCAAAAGCAGCGTTAGGAGCCCTTAATGCTGCTTTTGACGGCTAACGCAGAACTCTAAATCTAGGTGTAAGTATGTTAAGTAAATGATCAGTACAAGTATAAGTACAGTAAGTGACCAGCAAAATAAGAATAATAAGTACAATAAGTAATCAATACAATATGTATAATAAATACAATAACTGATCAGCACAATAAGTATAAGTACAATAAGTGTTCAATACAATAAGTATAATAAGTACAGTAACTGATCAGCACAATAAGTATAAAAGGTACTGTAGCTTATCATCACATAAGTATAATACGTACAGTAAGTGATCTGTACAATAAGTATAGTAAGTAATGGAACTGATCAGCACAATAAGTTTAATAAGTACAATAACTAATCAGCACAATAAGTATAATAAGTACAGTTACTGATCAGTACAATAAGTATTATAAGTACAATAACTAATCAGTGCAATAAGTATAAGTACAGTAACTGATCAGTACAATAAGTATAATAAATATAGTAACTGATCCGTACAATATGTATAATAAGTACAGTAACTGATCAGTGCAATAAGTATACTAAGTACAGTAGCAGATCAGTACAATAAGTATTATAAGTACAATAACTAATCAGCACAATAAGTATAAGTAAAGTTACTGATTAGTACAATAAATATAATAAGTACAGTAACTGATCTGCACAATAAGTATAATAAGTACAGTAACTGATCAACACAATAAGAATTATAAGTACAATAACTAATGAGAACAATAAGTATAATAAGTACAGTTACTGATTAGCACAATAAGTATAAGTACAGTAACTGATCAGCACAATAAGTATAAGTACAATAACTAATCAGAACAATAAGTATAATAAGTACAGTTACTGATCAGTACAATTAAGTATAATAAGTACAATCACTAATCAGCACAATAAGTATAATAAGTACAGTGATAGATCAGAACAATAAATATAAGTACAGTAACTGATCAGTACAATTAGTATAAGTATAATAATTAATCAGCAGAATAAATATAATAAGTACAGTTACTGATCAGTACAATAAGTATAAGTACAATAACTAATCAGCACAATAAGTATAAGTAAAGTTACTGATCAGTACAATAAGTATTATAAGTACAATAACTAATCAGTACAATACATATAATAAATACAGTAACTGATCAGGACAATGAGTATAATAAATACAGTAACTGATTATTACAATAAGCATATTAAGTACAGTAACTGATCAGTACAAGAAGTATAATAAGTACAATAACTGATTAGTACAGTAAGTATAATAAGTACAATAATGTATCAGTACATTAAGTATGTTAAGTGAATGATCAGTACAATTATAAGTACAGTAAGTGATCAATACAATAAGTATAATAAGTACAGTAGCTGACCAGCACAATAAGAATAATAAGTAAAATAAGTGATCAATACAATATGTATAATAAATACAATAACTGATCAGCACAATAAGTATAAGTACAATAAGTGATCAATACAATAAGTGTAATAAGTACAGTAACTGATCAGCACAATAAGTATAAAAGGTACTGTAACTCATCATCACATAAGTATAATACGTACAGTAAGTGATCTGCACAATAAGTATAAGTACAGTAACTGATCAGTACAATTAGTATAAGTATAATAATTAATCAGCACAATAAATATAATAAGTACAGTAACTGATCAGTACAATTAGTATAAGTATAATAATTGATTAGCACAATAAGTATTATAAGTACAATAACTAGTAATCAGCACAATAAGTATAATAAGTACAGTTACTGATCAATACAATAAGTGATCAATACAATAAGTATAATAAGTACAATAACTGATCAGCACAATAAGTATAAGTACAGTAACTGATCAGCACAATAAGTATAAAAGTACAGTAACTCATCATCACATAAGTATAATACGTAGAGTAAGTGATTTGTACAATAAGTATAATAAGTAATGGAATTGATCAGCACAATAAGTTTAATAAGTACAATAACTAATCAGCACAATAAGTATAATAAGTACAGTTACTGATGAGTACAATAAGTATTATATTTATAAGTATAATAACGAATCAGTGCAATAAGAATAATAAGTAGAGTAACTGATCCGTACAATAAGTATAATAAGTACAGTAACTAATCAGCACCATAAGTGTAATAGATACAGTGATTATTACAATAAGTATATTAAGTACAGTAACTGATCAGTACAATAAGTATAATAAGTACAATAACGGATCAGTACATTAACCCCTAGATTTAGAGTTTTGCGGCCAAAGGGGTGCGTTAGCTACGCGTCTTTTTTTTTCTAGCGCTGCTTCTAAACAACGCTGGTATTGAGAGTTCTCTGAAGGGCTGCGTTAGGCTCCAAAAAGGGAGCGTTGAGCCGAATTTACAGCCACTTCAACCCTCAATACCAACGTTGCTTATGGTAGCATCTAGCTGGAAAAAGGTGCTCGTGCACGATTCCCCCATAGAAAACAATGGGGCAGTTTGGGCTGAAAAAAAAACCTAACACCTGTAAAAAAGCAGCGTTCAGCTCCTAACACAGCCCCATTGTTTCCTATGAGGAAACAGTTTCTAAGTCTGCACCTAACACCCTAACATGAACCCCGAGTCTAAACACCCCTAACCTTACACTTATTAACCCCTAATCTGCCGCCCCTGCTATCGCTGACACCTGCATTACACAATTAACCCCTAATCTGCCTCTCTGTACACCGCCGCAACCTACATTATACCTATGTACCCCTAATCTGCTGTCCCTAACATCGCCGACACCTACATAATATTTATTAACCCCTAATCTGCCCCCCCAACGTCGCCGCTACCTTACCTACACTTATTAACCCCTAATCTGCCGACCGGACCTCGCCGCTACTCTAATAAATGTATTAACCCCTAAACCGCCGCACTCCCGCCTCACAAACACTATAATACATATTATTAACCCCTAATCTGCCCTCCCTAACATCGCCGCCACCTAACTTCAAGTATTAACCCCTAATCTGCCGACCGGACCTCGCAGCTACTATAATAAATGTATTAACCCCTAAAGCTAAGTCTAACCCTAACACTAACACCCCCCTAAATTAAATATAATTTTAAACTAACAAAATAAATTAAATCTTATTAACTAAAGTCTTCCTATTTAAAACTAAATACTTATCTGTAAAATAAACCCTAATATAGCTACAATATAACGAATAATTATATAGTAGCTATTTTAGGATTTATATTTATTTTACAGGCAACTTTATATTTATTTTAACTAGGTACAATAACTATTAAATAGTTATTAACTATTTAATAGCTACCTAGTTAAAATAATTACCAAATTACCTGTAAAATAAATCCTAACCTAAGTTACAATTAAACCTAACACTACACTATAATTAAATAAATTACCTACAATTACCTACAATTAAATTAACTAAACTAAATTACAAAAACAAACACTAAATTACAAAAAATAAAAAAAGATTACAAGAATTTTAAGCTAATTACACCTACTCTAAGCCCCCTAATAAAATAACAAAGCCCCCAAAAATAAAACAATTTCCTTACCCTAATCTAAATTAAAAAAGTTAACAGCTTTATTACCAGCCCGTAAAAGGGCTTTTTGTGGGGCATGCCCCAAAGAAATCAGCTCTTTTGCCTGTAAAAAAAACCACAATACCACCCAAACATTACAACCCACCACCTACATACCCCTACTCTAACCCAAACACCCCTTAAGTAAATCTAGCACTACCCCCCTGAAGATCTCCCAGCCGGGCATCGATGGACCAAAAGAGGACATCCAGAGTGGCAGAAGTCTTCATTCTATCCAGGCAGAAGAGGACATCCAGACCGGCAGACATCTTCATCCATCTTCTATCTTCATCCATCCGGAGCGGAGCCATCTTCTTCCAGCCGAAGCGGATCCATCCTTCTTCCCCGACGCCTACTCCCCGAATGAAGGTTCCTTTAAGTGACGTCATCCAAGATGGCGTCCCTCGAATTCCGATTGGCTGATAGGATTCTATCAGCCAATCGGAATTAAGGTAGGAAAAATCTGATTGGCTGATTGAATCAGCCAGATTCAAGTTCAATCGGATTGGCTGATCCAATCAGCCAATCAGATTGAGCTTGCATTCTATTGGCTGATCGGAACAGCCAATAGAATGCAAGCTCAATCTGATTTGCTGATTGGATCAGCCAATCCGATTGAACTTGAATCTGATTGGCTGATTCAATCAGCCAATCAGATTTTTCCTACCTTAATTCCGATTGGCTGATAGAATCCTAGAATCTTGGATGACGTCACTTAAAGGAACCTTCATTCGTCGATAGTCGTTGGAAGGAATAGGATGTTCTGCGCCGGAGGTCTTGAAGATGAAGCCGCTCCTCGTCAGATAAATGAAGATAGAAGATGCAGCTTGGATGAAGATGTCTGCCGGTCCGGATGTCCTCTTCTGCCCGGATAGGATGAAGACTTCTGCCGCTCAGGATGTCCTCTTTTGGTCCATTGATGCCCGGCTGGGTGAACACAGCTCAAGGTAGGAAGATCTTCAGGGGGGTAGTGTTAGGTTTATTTAAGGGGGGTTTGGGTTAGAATAGGGGTATGTGGGTGGTGGGTTGTAATGTTGGGGGGTGGTATTGTGTGTTTTTTTACAGGCAAAAGAGCTGAATACTTTGTTGCATGCCCCACAAAAAGCCCTTTTAAGGGCTGGTAATAGAGCTGTTAACTTTTGTAATTTTTTTTATTTTGGGGGGCTTTGTTATTTTATTAGGGGGCTTAGAGTAGGTGTAATTAGCTTAAAATTCTTGTATTTTTTTATTGTAATTTAGTCTTTGTTTGTTTTTTGTAATTTATTTAATTAATTTAATGATAGTGTAGTGTTAGGTTTAATTGAAACTTAGGTTAGGATTTATTTTACAGGTAATTTGGTAATTATTTTAACTAGGGGAGCTATTAAAAAGTTAATAACTATTTAATAGCTATTGTACCTAGTTAAAATAAATACAAAGTTGCCTGTAAAATAAATATAAATCCTAAAATAGATACAATATAATTATTCATTATATTGTAGCTATATAAGGGTTTATTTTACAGGTAAGTATTTAGTTTTAAATAGGAAGACTTTAGTTAAAAAGATTTAATTTATTTTGTAAGATTAAAATTATATTTAACTTAGGGGGGTGTTAGGGTTAGGGTTAGACTTAGCTTTAGGGGTTGAAAATGAGCGTTAGACCCTTTCCTGCCTGACTCTAAATACCAGCGGCCAGCCAAAAGCAGCGTTAGGAGCCCTTAACGCTGCTTTTGACGGCTAACGCAGAACTCTAAATCTAGGCGTAAGTATGTTAAGTAAATGATCAGTACAAGTATAAGTACAGTAAGTGACCAGCAAAATAAGAATAATAAGTACAATAAGTAATCAATACAATATGTATAATAAATACAATAACTGATCAGCACAATAAGTATAAGTACAATAAGTGTTCAATACAATAAGTATAATAAGTACAGTAACTGATCAGCACAATAAGTATAAAAGGTACTGTAACTTATCATCACATAAGTATAATACGTACAGTAAGTGATCTGTACAATAAGTATAGTAAGTAATGGAACTGATCATCACAATAAGTTTAATAAGTACAATAACTAATCAGCACAATAAGTATAATAAGTACAGTTACTGATCAGTACAATAAGTATTATAAGTACAATAACTAATCAGTGCAATAAGTATAAGTACAGTAACTGATCAGTACAATAAGTATAATAAATATAGTAACTGATCCGTACAATATGTATAATAAGTACAGTAACTGATCAGTGCAATAAGTATACTAAGTACAGTAACTGATCAGTACAATAAGTATTATAAGTACAATAACTAATCAGCACAATAAGTATAAGTAAAGTTACTGATTAGTACAATAAATATAATAAGTACAGTAACTGATCAGTACAATAATTATAATAAGTGCAGTAACTGATCCGTACAATAATAATAATAAGTACAGTGACTGATCAGTACAGTAAGTGTAAGTACAGTAACTGATCAGCACAATAAGAATAATAGATACATTAACTGATCACTACAATAAGTATAATAAGTTCAGTAACTGATCAGCACAATAAGTATAAGTACAGTAACTGATCAGCACAATAAGAATAATAGATACATTAACTGATCACTACAATAAGTATAATAAGTTCAGTAACTGATCAGCACAATAAGTATAAGTACAATAACTAATCAGCACAATAAGTATAATAAGTTCAATAACTGATCAGTGCATTAAGTATTAGTAAAGTAAGTGATCAGTACAATAAGTATTATAGGTCCAGTAATTGATCAGCACAATAACTATAATAAGTACTGTCAGGGTATCTGTGAATGTCAGTAGATAATACAAACACACACACACACACACATATATATATATATATATATATATATATATATATATATACATATACATATATACATACATATACACAGTATGTGTGTATATATATATATATATATATATATATATATATATATATATATATATATATATATATATAAAATAAGATAAAATAAGTATACAATCTATCTTTGAAAATGCATATTTTATTACTGGACACATTCTGTGTACTGCAATTCTGAGATCATGAGACATTAGATGCCTGGCTGACTATACATCCAAGTTCAATCCTCCCCCACTCAATATGCAAAATTACACAGGAGAGAACAAAGGATTTAGACCTTTGTATAAATAAGGCCAGTGGGCCACTTCAAAGTAAATGTTAACATATGGAGCCCTCAGATATATGCCCATAAATGGGTTTCCTGCCCAAGATGAATAATAAAACTTACAGGTCCCATGTAAGGAACAGACGGTCCGTCTATAGGAATAAGGGAATACTCAAACATTCTCAAAAGATATGTCTCATACCATCTAGGTATAAATGAGCCCCTGTGGAGTTTCCCATAAACATCTTCCAGACGAGCTGGCATTTCAAGTAAGAAATAGCAGGAAAAAACAGAGAGACATGTTTAACCCTATAAGTGCTGAAAGCATATAAGAATTTAAATCTTGATTTTAAAAAGAGAAGTTAGAAATTCATCTATATGAACTGTATAAAGATTTAATTGATACCCAGACTGTATAAATATCTATATATGGATATGGGAAATGCAAGTCAGATTTGTAATAAATTAAATAACAATTGTAATAATCCCATTTTAAAATAGATAACATATCATATGGTTATGCACTAAATATTTATATAACTTTAAATACATCTCTCAAAATATTATAAGTAGAATGTATTAGAAGTCTATATAAATATTTCTATTTTAACATAGAATTGATAATACTAGTGATTGATCTCAAATTGTACATTTTCAATCATATTAAATGGAATATATATGCTGATCACATAGTTTATTAATATAATCATATAATAGTGAATATACTAAATATACATATTAAGTGATATAGTTTACTGTTAGTTTACTGTTAGGAATGTTAAAAATGAAACTGTTTGTCTTTGCTGCCCCCGATGGCCTAAATCCAGTATTACAGCCAAAAGGCATTTGGCTGTTGAAAATTAAATTTCCCAGTAGCCAATCAGGGAGGCGTCTCCCAAATAACGAATCTAAGACAAGCATGCGTAGCCAAAAATATGTTCACTGATGATGAGAATAAAAAGGGTGGGGATTATCACATGATATAACCTCATGCAAGAGGATAGAAGAGCTCTCTATCAGCTAGATTACGAGTCTTGCGTTAGCCTTAAAAATCAGCGTTGAGAGGTCCCATGCAGGTACAAGTGTACCGCTCACTTTTCTTCCGCGACTCGAGCTTACCGCATATCCCCTTACTGCAATTGCGTATCCTATCTTTTTAATGAGATTTGCCTAACAGGTATTACGAGTGTTGGAAGAAGTGAGCGGTAGACCCTCTCCTGTCAAGACTCCAACCGCATTTAAAAGTCAGTAGTTAAGAGTTTTATGGGCTAACGCTGTAACATAAAACTCTTAACTAAAGTGCTACAAAGTACACTAACACCCATAAACTACCTATTAACCCCTAAACTGCCCCCCCCCCCACATTGCAAACACTTAAATAAAGTTTTTAACCCCTAATATGCCGACCGGACATCGCTGCCACTGTAATAAATATATTAACCCCTAAACCGCCGCACTCCGGCCTCGCAAACACTAATTAAATTTTATTAACCCCTAATCTGCCGTCCCTAACATCGCCGACACCTATCTACATTTATTAACCCCTAATCTGTTGCCCCCAACATCGCCACTACTATATTAAAGTTATTAACCCCTAAACCTAAGTCTAACCCTAAGTCTAACCCCCCTTAACTTAAATATAATTTAAATAAAATGAAATAAAATTACTACAATTAAATAAATTAATCCTATTTAAAACTATATACTTACCTATAAAATAAACCCTAAGATAGCTACAATATAACTAATAGTTACATTTGTATCTATCTTAGGGTTTATATTTATTTTATAGGCAACTTTGTATTTATTTTAACTAGGTACAATAGTTATTAAATAGTTATTAACTATTTAATAACTACCTAGTTAAAATAAGTACAAATTTACCTGTAAAATGAATCCTAACCTAAGTTACAATTACACCTAACACTACACTATCATTAAATTAATTTACTAAATTACCTACAATTAAATTAAATAAACTAAAGTACAAAAAAACAAACACTAAATTACAGAAAATAAAAAAATAATTACAATATTTTTAAACTAATTACACCTAATCTAATCCCCCTAATAAAATAAAAAAGCCCCCAAAAATAACAAAATTCCCTACCCTATACTAAATTACATATAGCCCTTAAAAGGGCCTTTTGCAGGGGGGGGGTTTCTGTACTTTAGTTTATTTAATTTATTTGTAGTTAATTTTAGTTAGTTTATGTAATTAATTTAATGATAGTGTAGTGTTAGATGTAATTGTAATTTAGGTTAGGATTTATTTTACAGGTAAATTTGTACTTATTTTAACTAGGTAGCTATTAAATAGTTAATAAATATTTAATAACTATTGTACCTAGTTAAAATAAATACAAAGTTGCCTGTAAAATAAATATAAATGCTAAGCTAGCTACAATATAACTATAAGTTATATTGTAGCCAGCTTACACCTAGATTTAGAGTTTTGCGTTAGAAGGGGTGCGTTAGCTACGCGTGTTTTCCCCCCCGCACCTTTTAAACAACACTGGCATTTAAAGTTCTCTGAAGGGCTGCGTTAGGATCCAAAAAGGGAGCGTAAAGCATAATTTACCGCCACTGCAACTCTAAATACCAGCGTTGCTTATGGACGCGGCCAGCTTAAAAAACGTGCTCGTGCACGATATCCCCATAGGAAACAATAGGGCAGTTTGAGCTGAAAAAAAACCTAACACCTGCAAAAAAGTAGCATTCAGCTCCTAACGCAGCCCCATTGTTTCCTATGGGGAAACACTTCCTAAGTCTGCACCTAACACCCTAACATGAACCCCGAGTCTAAACACCCCTAACCTTACACTTATTAACCCCTAATCTGCCGCCCCCGCTATCGCTGACACCTGCATATTTTTTTAACCCCTAATCTGCCGCTCCGTATACGGCCGCCACCTACGTTATCCTTATGTACCCCTAATCTGCTGCCCCTAACACCGCCGACCCCTATATTATATTTATTAACCCCTAATCTGCCCCCCTCAACGTCGCCTCCACCTACCTACACTTATTAACCCCTAATCTGCCGAGCGGACGCACCGCTACTATAATAAAGTTATTAACCCCTAATATGCCTCACTCCCGCCTCAATAACCCTATAATAAATAGTATTAACCCCTAATCTGCCCTCCCTAACATCGCCAACACCTAACTTCAATTATTAACCCCTAATCTGCCGACCGAATCTCGCCGCTACTGTAATAAATGGACATACCCCTAATCTAACCCAAACCCCCCTTAAATAAACCTAACACTAAGCCCCTGAAGATCTTCCTACCTTGTCTTCACCATGCCAGGTATCACCGATCGTTCCAGGCTCCGAAATCTTCATCCAAGCCCAAGCGGGGGCTAGACATCCATCATCCGGCGGCTGAAGAGGTCCAGAAGAGGCTCCAAAGTCTTCATCCTATCCGGAAAGAAGAGGCGATCCGGACCGGCAACCATCTTGATCCAAGTGGCATCTTCTATCTTCATCCGATGACGACCGGCTCCATCTTGAAGACCTCCACTGTGGACCCATCTTTTTCTTCCGACGACTTCCCGACGAATGACGGTTCCTTTAAGGGACGTCATCCAAGATGGCGTCCCTCGAATTCCGATTGGCTGATAGGATTCTATCAGCAAATCGGAATTAAGGTAGGAAAATTCTGATTGGCTGATTCCATCAGCCAATCAGAATCAAGTTCAATCCGATTGGCTGATTCGATCAGCCAATCAGATTGAGCTCGCATTCTATTGGCTGATCGGAACAGCCAATAGAATGCAAGCTCAATCTGATTGGCTGATCGAATCAGCCAATCGGATTGAACTTGATTCTGATTGGCTGATTCCATCAGCCAATCAGAATTTTCCTACCTTAATTCCGATTCGCTGATAGAATCCTTTCAGCCAATCGGAATTCGAGGGACGCCATCTTGGATCACGTCCCTTAAAGGAACCGTCATTCATCGGGAAGTCGTCGGAAGAAGAAGATGGGTCCGCGGTGGAGGTCTTCAAGATGGAGCCGGTCGTCATCGGATGAATATAGAAGATGCCGCTTGGATCAAGATGGTTGCCGGTCCGGATCGCCTCTTCTTCCCGGATAGGATGAAGACTTTGGAGCCTCTTCTGGACCTCTTCAGCCGCCGGATGATGGATGTCTAGCCACTGCTTGGGCTTGGATGAAGATTTCGGAGCCTGGAATGATCGGTGATACCTGGCATGGTGAAGACAAGGTAGGAAGATCTTCAGGGGCTTAGTGTTAGGTTTATTTAAGGGGGGTTTGGGTTAGATTAGGGGTATGTGGGTGGTGGGTTGTAATTTTGGGGGGGTATTGTATGTTTTTTTTTACAGGCAAAAGAGCTGAATTCTTTGGGGCATGCCCCGCAAAGGGCCCTTTTAAGGGCTGGTAAGGTAAAAGAGCTTTGAACTTTTGTAATTTAGAATAGGGTAGGGCATTTTTTTTATTTTGGGGGTCTTTGTTATTTTATTAGGGGGCTTAGAGTAGGTGTAATTAGTTTAAAATTGTTGTAATATTTTTCTAATGTTTGTAAATATTTTTTTTTTTGTAACTTAGTTCTTTTTTATTTTTTGTATTTTAGTTAGTTTATTTAATTGTATTTATTTGTAGGAATTGTATTTAATTTATTTATTGATAGTGTAGTGTTAGGTTTAATTGTAGATAATTGTAGGTAGTTTATTTAATTAATTTATTGATAGTGTAGTGTTAGGTTTAATTGTAACTTAGGTTAGGATTTATTTTACAGGTAATTTTGTAATTATTTTAACTAGGTAGCTATTAAATACTTATTAACTATTTAATAGCCATTGTACCTGGTTAAAATAAATACAAAGTTGCCTGTAAAATAAATATTAATCCTAAAATAGCTACAATATAATTATAATTTATATTGTAGCTATATTAGGGTTTATTTTACAGGTAAGTATTTAGCTTTAAATAGGAATAATTTATTTAATAAGAGTTAATTTATTTCGTTAGATAAACATTATATTTAACTTAGGGGGGTGTTAGTGTTAGGGTTAGACTTAGCTTTAGGGGTTAATCCATTTATTACAGTAGCGGAGAGATTCGGTCGGCAGATTAGGGGTTAATAATTGAAGTTAGGTGTCGGCGATGTTAGGGAGGGCAGATTAGGGGTTAATACTATTTATTATAGGGTTATTGAGGCGGGAGTGAGGCAGATAAGGGGTTAATAACTTTATTATAGTAGCGGTGCGGTCCGCTCGTCAGATTAGGGGTTAATAAGTGTAGGCAGGTGGAGGCGACGTTGAGGGGGGCAGATTAGGGGTTAATAAATATAATATAGGGGTCGGCGGTGTTAGGGGCAGCAGATTAGGGGTTCATAGGGATAACGTAGGTGGCAGCGGCGTGCGGTCGGCAGATTAGGGGTTAAAAAATGTGGGGGGACCTCGGTTTAGGGGTGTATAGGTAGTTTATGGGTGTTAGTGTACTTTAGAGCACAGTAGTTAAGAACTTTATAAACCGGCGTTAGCCCAGAAAGCTCTTAACTACTGACTTTTTTCTGCGGCTGGAGTTTTGTCATTAGATTTCTAACGCTCACTTCAGCCACGACTCTAAATACCAGTGTTAGAAAGATCCCATTGAAAAGATAGGATACGCAATTGACGTAAGGGGATCTGCGGTATGGAAAAGTCACGGCTGGAAAGTGAGTGTTAGACCCTTTAATGACTGAATCCAAATACCAGAGAGCGGTAAAAACCAACGTTAGGAGCCTCTAACGCTGGTTTTGATGGCTACCGCCCAACTCTAAATCTAGGCCATAATCTTGATTGCCCGTCAACATAGAACGCCTTTATCATTGCTATATTTACAAGCGTAATACTTCCTTGAACACATAAATAAAAATAGAACAAAACACATAACAAAAAAAAAAAAAGGGGAAAAAGGCTAAACAGCTTATATTCCTCCGCCCCCACCTCATCCTTTATATCTCTGCATTATCAATTTGTAAGCCAGGTACTGGGAAAAGTACCTGCCAACACTTGCAGTTGAAAGAAGACTGATTTAACGAATGGTTTAACTATAATATTTTGGGTCTCTGATGACAGAGATAGTATAAAAACTTTCCAGAGTTTGAAGTACGCTTCTACTCGGTCATCAGACATTTCTTGGAGATTATATTGTTCAGAGAGACAGTGAGATAATAGAGCCTGTTTAAGTTCCCTCAAGGTGGGAGCCCTCTTTGCTTTCCATTTTCTCAGTATCAAATTTCTACTCAAAATTATAATTATATTAATCAGTTTCAAATTCCTAATTGCTCCTTGAAATTTAAATAAGAAAAAAATCTCCAAGGGCTGAATAGCATAATCAAATCTGAGAGTCGTGTTCATCCAATACACTATCTTGGCCCAAAACTGCCCAATCTTAGGACAGTACCAAAAACAATATATGATATCTGCCGAGGTAGCACTGTATCTGGGGCAAGGAATACTAACCCCATACCATCTTGATAATTTTGCAGGGGTCAAATATGTCATTAGTGCTATTTTTATTTGAGATTCTCTCCATGCTGTCAAAACCCAGCTCTTCTCTGTTAACTTAAATGTATCTAATATTACCTGTCTGTCAATTTGTGGAAACGCAAAGCGCCATTTAATTACTATATAATCTAATTGTTCTAAAAAAGGCTTCTGATTAAGAAGAGAGTAGAGAGCAGAGATGGAATAGCGTCCCATTGAATAGATGTTAATCTTGGTTTGTAATTCTTGCAGCGACCAGTCCAACCCATATCTTTGTTTAAGTTCACCTATATAATTCCTTACTTGCAAAAATGCATAGAAGTCACACTTTGTAAGTCCAAATTGTTTACTTAACTCTCCAAAAGTTACTACATTTAAATTTATGTCCAACAATTGCATAATGTAAATCAGACCTTTCCGAAACCATTGCATAAATGGTCCGTCACCTAGACCTGGTAAAAAATTTGGATTCCCAACAATAGGGAGAAATTTGGAGACATGTGGAGAACAACCCGTTTCATTACATGTTTCCTGCCAAGCAATAATAATATTCTTGAAAGTTATAAGTTGAAAGGGATCTGAGGGAAGTTCTGTAATTGTACAATGCAATAGCGCATCTAGTCTAAATGGGGCAACCAATGCAGTTTCCCAGGTTATGGAAGAGACTTGTTCACGCTCTAATAGCCAGTCTATCGCGACCTTACTACGTGCAGCTAAACTGTAAAATTGCATATTTGGAAGTGCCAACCCTGCCGCTGTTTTATTATTCATAACCCGGGCTATCGCTATACCTGGTTTAGTGCCTTTCCAGAGAAATTTTGAACAAGCCTTGTTATATTCTTTTAAGTCACTTTTGTGAATAGGAATTGGAATATTTTGTATATAGTACAATAATTTGGGAAATAATACTGTTTTTATTAGGATGACCCTAGCAGTTAAAGAAATAGGTAAATTGATCCAATCTTCCAATTTCCGTCTACAGGAAATAAAACATTTATGAAAATTCATATTGTACCATTCCTCCGGGTTAGGGCTTAACATAATACCCAAATATGATATCTTCTGTACTTCAGCAAAAGGATGTATGATATCATAATCTTTTTTTCTGTCTAGCCACATCAACTTTCAAATTTGGGTAAGGTATCTTTGATATTACTCATGAACAAAAGCAGATCATCCGCATATAGCAATAGAACTAATTTTTGTCCCGCAATATTGATGCCCTCTAATTGTTGCCGCAGCATAATCGCGAGAGGCTTTAAGGATATGTTGAATAATAGGGGCGACAATGGGCAGCCTTGGCGAGTACCCCTTTGCAATAAGAAGCATTCTGTAACCTCCCCGTTAATGATTAAGGCCGACCTCGGATCTGAGTAAATTAATTGAATATATTGGTTAAAATTTCCCGTTATTCCGAATTGTTCTAATGAGAAAAACAAATGCGCCCAGGAAATACGATCAAATGCCTTTTCCGCATCAACCGATAGTAAGGCTAGATCTTCAGTATTCCCGTATATATTTTTTTAAAATTTATTATAACAGAAGTCCAGTAATGTCAATACTTTACGCATATTTTTGGCAGGGTTCCTCTTAGGCATGAAGCCAGATTGATTCTCATGAATGATTAAACCAAGATGCGGTTTTAACCGGTTTGCCAAGATATTCATTAGTAATTTATAATCCGTATTAAGAATTGATATCGGTCTGTATGAAGCTGTTTGCTCTGGATCTTTATTTTTTTTGGCAATTAGAGTGATATTGGCAGCCGTAAAATATGGGGAACACTTGTTTTTCTCAATAAAATAGAAATTGAATAACTTCTGGAGGGATGGTACAATATGCTCCTCCAGAATCCTATAAAATTTGATTGGTAGACAATCCAGTCAAGCTGCCTTGTTAGTCTTAGCCGCTTTAATAGCCATGTGTATTTCAGTCTCTAATATAGGGGCGTTAATCTCCGCTAGCTTATCTGTAGAGAGTTTAGGTACCTTAATCTTCTCCCAGAACAATTTTCTTTTATCTATATCACATTCTTCTGATATATATAGATATTTAAAGTAATCCACAAAAATTTTACTAATATCTGTATTATTTGTTACTCTCGTGTTATTTTTCTTAATGGCTATTATAGTATTTTTATTTATTCTTTTTGTTATTCTAGCTAGAAATTTAGCCGATCTCCCTCCAAACCCCCCATATAAGGTCTTTTGTCTGTGTATTTCTTGTGTAGAATTTTGTTTTAAAAAGACATCTCTAGCTTCTTTGGCATTTATATATTTATTCCAATTAAGATTTGTACAGTTCCCTAAGTATGCTCTATAACAATTTTTAACCTGATTGGTCAACTGAGTTTCGCGGGCCCTAGATTTCCTTTTACACTGACACATATAGGCCTTAATTTTCCCATTCAAAACTACTTTAGTCGCTTCCCAAAATATCTCTGGATTCTCTGTATAAGCTCTGTTATAACAAACGTATACTTTCCATTGGTTGCTCAACCAGTTTTGGAAATCTATGTTGTTCAACAAATACTTGGGAAAAAAGAGTGGTTGGTTAGCCCTAGATCGCTTATTTAGCGCACTTATTGCTAATGTAATGATAGCATGGTCTGAAATTGCTATCCCTCCCATCTCTGCCATCCACCCCAATCCAATCAGAGAATCAGAAATAAAAAATAGATCAATCCTGGAAAATGCCTGATGTCCTTTTGACATACAGGTGTACGCTCTAACATCTGGATTTTGTGCTCGCCAAATGTCAGTCAGACCTAATTGTGTCCAAAATTTCTGCAAAATGCATACTTTTCTATCACGTTTAAACTGTGTTTTTTTATTCTGTCTATCTAATAGTGGATCACCTATTAAATTAAAATCACCAGCGACTATGAGGTCCTGACCTATGTATTTATGCAAGCGCAATGTCATATTGTTCCAAAATTCCTTGTCCACTTTATTCGGACTATATATATTACAAAGAATAAGTCGTTTCTCATTACAAAGTATTTCTAAAATTTGAAATTGCCCTTCTGCATCTAATATTGAGGTCTCAATTTTGTAATTCAGAGCCTTATTAATCAATATAGCCACACCTCTTTTACGTGAATTATAGGGGGCTGCTATCACTTCCTCTACCCACTTCATCTGTAGTTTAGGGATTTCAGTAGCTTTCAGGTGAATTTCCTGCAAGAGAGCTATGTCTGGTTTCTCCTTGGCCAAGTGCTTAATTACGGATTTCCTCTTTATTGGCGAATTTATACCGCCCACATTCCAGGAAACAATTTTAAGAGGAAAAGACATTTTTTATTTTAAAAAGATAACCACTATCCCAAAAGGGATGTTTCATCTGTAAATTAAACCAAGAGTAAATATCCAACAAACAAGGGGCGGGGAGATGGGGGAGAAGGAAGAAAGCAGGGGAGAGGGAAAGGGAAGAGAGAAAAAAATAAAATAAATAATAAAACAAATTAAAACTTACGCAATGTAAACCAATGCGTCCATAATACAACATCAAACAATATATATAGATACAATCCATCCTTGATTTAGTAACCTCCTGTACTAAATATCATGTAATCTATTCCAACTCAGGTTATAACTAGGTCTTTACATAAAGAAAATGCTTCATCTGTATTGTTTACTGTATATGACTTCCCTTCCTTCATTAGAATAAGTTTTGCTGGGTAGAATAGTCTAACATTATACCCTGCCTTCATAAACTTCGAAAAAAATGGATACATTTCCCTTCTTTTAGCTACTGTCTCGGCAGAAAAGTCTTGGAAAATTAAAATCTTATGCGAGTCAATGCAGAGGGAGTCAAGTTTTCTGTAATGCTTTAGATATAAGAGCTTGTCTTGGTAGTTGACAAATTTAAAAATGATTGTTCTGGGTTTAGCCTCCATGTTACTGGTTTCTCTTAGAAAACCAATTCGATGGACTCTCTCTATCTGAAAGGTTACTGGGGGGAGTGATATCAGGAGTGCCTGAGGGAGAGTGACAGTGACAAAGGCCATCAGGTCCTGCGGACCCACTGATTCTGGTAGGCCAACAACCCTCAGGTTGTTGCGCCTCAACCTGTCTTCTAGATCTTCAATCCTTGCCTGCAGTGACGCGATGGCCTTATCTTGTTTCACTACAATAGGCGTGATACTATTCATTTTGTCCTCTAACTCAGACACTCTGGTCTCTACCTCCTCAATTCTAGTGTTGAATTGTCGAATTTCACAAGATAAATTTGCAATTTCAGATTTGATCTCTTTTTTGACATCATCTAAATGGGGAGTGAATATTTTCGCTATTTCTGCCCCCAGTTCAGCCATATCGCAGCTGCCAATACCAGACAGCCTACGCTCTTGTAACATGTCTACAGTTGGGTCTGCTGGTTTTAAACTGGCTTTTTTGTCTCTTTTGGGAGGCATAGTTGGTGAGGAGCTCTTTTGAAGTGAGATGAATCTATCCATTCACCTGTGTCAAAGTGCTAACGTGTATTCTGTGTACGTGAATCCAATTGTTTTTACAATCTCAAAATAGTTCAGATGACTTAAATTAAAATTATGTGGAATATGTGAAAAAAAAAAATACTTGTGGATTTAGTTAGGAGTAGGGTTTAGTTTCCTCTACTTATTAGTGTGTGCAAAGTGAGTGTGTCACGTGTAAATAATGCGGTGCAGAAACAAAATACAGAACCCAAAAAAAAGTGAAGAGGAACAAAAAAAAGTGTCAAAAAAGGTGTAAAAAGCAAAAAAATATTTTCACTAGCTCCTAATTATAGTCAATCTATTAACCCTCTCCCAGTACTCAAATCAGCAGCTGTAAAGGGAGAAGCCCTCAAACTGGACAATCAGCAACTTACTATAATGAGGCCTACCATATAATCAATTCTTATTGCCACAACTTTTATAAGTATCAAATACCTTTCTGACTATATTTCAATTCTTTAGCTGATTATACAATGATCACATATCTATAATATTAATGCACATGCAAAAAATCTTACGGCTAGATTTAGAGTTTTGTCGGTAACGACCTGCGTAGCTAACGCTAGCTTTTTTCTGGCCGCACCTTTAAAATAACTCTGATATTGAGAGTCCACAGAATGGCTGCGTTAGGCTCCAAAAAAGGAGCGTACAGCATATTTAACGCCACTGCAACTCTCGATACCAGAGTTGCTTACGGAAGCGGCCAGCTTCAAAAACGTGCTCGTGCATGATTCCCCCATAGGAAACAATGGGGCAGTTTGAGCTGAAAAAAAAAATAACACCTGCAAATAAGCCGCGTTCAGCTCCTAACGCAGCCCCATTGTTTGCTATGGGGAAACACTTCCTACGTCTGCACCTAACACTCTAACATGTACCCCGAGTCTAAACACCCCTAACCTTACACTTATTAACCCCTATTCTGCCGCCCCCGCTATCGCTGACCCCTGCATATTATTATTAACCCCTAATCTGCCGCTCCGTAAACCGCCGCTACTTACATTATCCCTATGTACCCCTAATCTGCTGCCCCTAACACCGCCGACCCCTATATTATATTTATTAACCCCTAATCTGCCCCCCACAACGTCGCCTCCACCTGCCTACACTTATTAACCCCTAATCTGCCGACCGGACCACACTGCTATTATAATAAAGTTATTAACCCCTAATCCACCTCACTAACCCTATAATAAATAGTATTAACCCCTAATCTGCCCTCCCTAACATCGCCGACACCTAACTTCAAACATTAACCCCTAATCTGCCGACTAGAGCTCACCACTATTCTAATAAATGTATTAACCCCTAAAGCTAAGTCTAACCCTAACACTAACACCCCCCTAAGTTAAATATAATTTACATCTAACGAAATTAATTAACTCTTATTAAATAAATTATTCCTATTTAAAGCTAACTACTTACCTGTAAAATAAACCCTAATATAGCTACAATATAAATTATAATTATATTGTAGCTATTTTAGGATTAATATTTATTTTACAGGCAACTTTGTATTTATTTTAACCAGGTACAATAGCTATTAAATAGTTAAGAACTATTTAATAGCTAAAATAGTTAAAGTAATTACAAATTTACCTGTAAAATAAATCCTAACCTAAGTTACAATTAAACCTAACACTACACTATCAATAAATTAATTAAATAAAATACCTATAATTATCTACAATTAAACCTAACACTACACTATCAATAAATCAATTAAATACAATTCCTACAAATAAATACAATGAAATAAACTAACTAAAGTACAAAAAATAAAAAAGAACTAAGTTACAAAAAATAAAAAAATATTTACAAACATTAGAAAAATATTACAACAATTTTAAACTAATTACACCTACTCTAAGCCCCCTAATAAAATAACAAAGACCCCCAAAATAAAAAAATGCCCTACCCTATTCTAAATTACTAAAGTTCAAATCTCTTTTACCTTACCAGCCCTGAACAGGGCCCTTTGCGGGGCATGCCCCAAGAAGTTCAGCTCTTTTGCCTGTAAAAAAAAACATACAATACCCCCCCCCAACATTACAACCCACCACCCACATAACCCTAATCTAACCCAAACCCCCCTTAAATAAACCTGACACTAAGCCCCTGAAGATCTTCCTACCTTGAGTCGTCTTCACCCAGCCGAGCCAAATTCTTCATCCAAGCGGAGCAAGAAGAGGTCCTCCATCCGGTAGAAGTCTTCATCCAAGCGGGGCAAGAAGAGGTCCTCCATCCGGTAGAAGTCTTCATCCAAGCGGGGCAGAAGAGGTCTTCCATCCGATTGAAGTCTTCATCCAAGCGGCATCCATCCGGAGCGGAGCGGCAGCATCCTGAAGACCTCCGACGCGGAACATCCATCCTGGCCGACGACTGAATGACGAATGACGGTTCCTTTAAATGACGTCATCCAAGATGGCGTCCCTCGAATTCCGATTGGCTGATAGGATTCTATCAGCCAATCGGAATTAAGGTAGGAATATTCTGATTGGCTGATGGAGTCAGCCAATCAGAATCAAGTTCAATCCGATTGGCTGATCCGATCAGCCAATCAGATTGAGCTTGCATTCTATTGGCTGATCGGAACAGCAAATATTTCCTTAGACTGCAATGTATTATCCATATCTCTCCACAAGAGGGATCAAAAAAATCCCTAAAGGGGGAGGCCACACTCAATACCTCGCAGGAATTGAGATAGTTAAGGATGATCTATTTATCCCTATGCAAGTGCATGACCTTGGGAAAACCAAGTATGCCAAATTGAGCTTAAAACAGGAAGCTAGCTATATAAGCGAAGGCTTATTAGCGCAGATAATTGAACCTAAATTGATTAAATATCTTTCTCCACAAGATCTCTTGGTCCATGACCTGGATGACAAGTATGAAAGTTATAATGTCACAGCTAAGTGTTTATTATCTATATACATAGGTAATAAATCTGCGAAGCACCTGTTTTTAGTTTTAAATACTCCCCATAATCAAATATACGTTGGCAATGATCTCTTACATATATGCCATACAAATAGATTTGATTAACCTTTGTCTCTGGAGTAGGTTTAAAGGGGACCCTGAAGTATTTCAGGACAAAAATGCTGCCCTGAAATCAAACCAGCAATTGCCATATGCTGTAAATATTCAGGTGTCTAACAATGTTGTAATCCCTGCTGGGGCTGATAAATTCCTCTTATCCTTACAGGTAAAGAGAGGTCAGAAAATTCTGAAACACTAATTTGCCTCTCCCATAGAATGTAAAATCTGGGTATAGCAATGACCCATTCTTCTCTGGTAAATATTGGAACTATTCCAATACATGTTATTGTGCATCACATGACCCCACAGGATATAAACTTATCCAAGGGAACTACCATAGAATATGCACTGGAATCAAGTTATTACACTTTTGGATTCCAGAATAATGTAATTGGGCTAATACCTGAAGGATACTTAACTGAAGAACAATTAATGGAACAATCCTTTGCATCTATGCCAGAGGGACTATTTACAATTCAGTCTATTTATCCCTTCAGCTCAGAGGAAGGCATCTGTAAAATTGAAGAAGCCTCTCTAGTATTTGATCAGTCGATCAAATATCAAGAATACCCCAATACCCTGAGTCATGGGGGCAATGTAAATTATAATCAAGGGGATCTCACCTCTAAGTTGGAAGAAGCCTATGAGATAGGACAGCCTGAAATCTTTCCAGGATTTCAGCAAATAGTCAAAGAGCAAATATCTTTAGCTAATGACTGTTCCGGTGATGATGAACACCAACAGCTACGAGAACTCCTGATGGAGTAAAACTATATTTTTGCTAGGGATTCTTATGACTGTGGGACTACAGACTTGCACATTGCAAGAACCCAAACAGTTCCCAATGCACCACCTGTCTTTGTTAAACAATACAGACTTCTTTTAGCCTCATATGATTCTCCTGCAGAAATCATAAGGAACCTGAAAGAAAGAGGTATTATCAGACAGGTGCATAGCTCTTATAACAATGCTATTCTTGGTGTTCTTAAGCCCAATGGACAATGGCGTTTGTGTGCTGACTTAAGACAGCTAAACAAACTAGTGTACATGTCTGGCTGGCCTGTGCCATATATATCGACCAATGCCTAGCACAGATGGAGGGATCTAAAATATTCACTGACATAGAATGTGCACAGGGATGTTGAACCATAAAAGCACATGAAGAGGACCAGTATAAGCTTGCATTCTTGTTCCAAAAGGTCCAGTATGCAAGGTCCAGAGACTCCCATTTGGATACATAAATTCAGGACATGAATTTTCTGTATTCATGCATAAGGCTATGCCTGATGCACTGGAAAGGGGGACCTTATCTAATGTTGATTATGTTTTAATCAAAAGCACAGACCTTGAAAAACACATCACAGAACTTAAACACGTCCTCAGCTAACTTAAAAGGGCAGGTGTCAAATTATCCCTAAAAAAAGCTCAATGGTGCTGGACTCGTGTAAACTTCTTGGGACATATAGTTACTTATGAAAGGTTAAATCCTCAGAAGAAAAAGGTGGAAGCTATAATAAATTCTAAGAACCCAACTAACATAAAGGAATTGAGATTATTCCTGGGTATGACGAATTATTCTCACAAATGTATTGATAATTATGCAGAATTAGCTAAACCACTGCTACTTCTTGTAAAGAAGGATGTGAAATGGCACTGGAGTGAGACTCAAGAGACAGCCATCAAGGAGCTGAAGAGAAAACTCACTTAAGCACCTTGCTTAGCATACCCTGAAGGGGTATACCTTTCTACTTAGAGACAGGTTACACAGAGATAAGCATGAGTGCTGGTTTATACCAACAGCTTGATAATTTAAACAAAGTCATTGCTTATGCGAGTAATACTTTATCCCCAGTAGAAATACAATTTAGCAATTGTGAAAAAGCCCTCTTATCTACTGTATGGGCTCTACAAAATTTCCGCAGCTATATACAGGGCAAGAAAAATATTGTAGGAATGGCCCACCAGCCTTTGCTATATCTGCAAAGTGAGAGAATAAGAGATGGGACTTTGTGTAATAGCCGCAAAGCAGCGTGGACTCTTTCCTTACAAGGCTGGCCTTTAGAAATTTGCTATAAACAAAAAAAAAGAATCCATTCACACAGGGGCTTGCTGAGCTCCACGACTGTACTGCTAAGGATCATGGGGAAGTGTTATTAGAAGATGATTTCCTGGAGGAACAATTGCTTTCCCCGTATAAAATATTCAATGAGGACCAGTGTCAAACATTACCTTGGGTATATGTTGATGGTTGTTCTTACCATGCCACTATTGAAAATGAGCGCAGATTAGTGGCCGGTATTGGTATAACTTGGGCAAATGGATTCCCAAACATTTATGTAGGTTTCAACATTGGACCAAGATCCAGTCAAGTTGCAGAACTAACTGCTGTTCTAAAAACCATTGCGATGGCTATTGAACACGGTATTCATGAATTTCTGATCATTACTGACTCAAATTATGTGCGTGACAGTTTTGTTGAATACCTGCAAAATTGGAAAAGAAATGGCATGCAGAAAACTAACAACAAACCAGTCAAACATGGCAAGTTGTTCCTGGAGATTGATAATCTAGTGGTGTTCAATGGTTAACCATACATTGGAAGAAGACCAAGGGTCATTCCAGGGTTCTAGGTTCTGATAAGAAAGGCAATGATCTTGTGGATTCATCAGCCAAACAAGGAGCCATAACTGGAGAACTCCTTAATATCGACCACTTAATGGGTGCAATTCAGGTAGAAGCCATTACCAGAAACCAGGCTAAACAACAGAGTGAGCCTAACTTGGTACAATGGAGTCAGGATTCTCCTAGTGAGGATCTGATCACTAGTCATTGACTAGTAGTCAAAAAGAAGACCCCATTGTAGGCATCTTCTATAAACACATAGAAGATCCTGAAAGCAACCCCATCTCAAAAGATGATTGTATTGGCAACAAAGATCTTAGAAACTTAATGAAGTCCAGATCACAATTCAAGTTACAGGATGGTTTGTTAATTAGAACCTCCAAAACTGGCATACAGCAATGGGTGGTACCTACAAAGTTCAGAGGTCTCATGCTTCAATATGCCCATGATGCTCCCATATCTGGTCATGGTGGTGCCAAATTAACATATTAAATATTACGTGATTACGCCTTTTGGCCACACATGTTGAAAGATGTTCAAACCTACTGTCAAGGTTGTTTAATCTGTCCACAATTCCAACCCACTGCACCAACGCATAGAGCGCCATTGCAGAAAATGGGGATGGTAATGCCATGGTCAGATATACAAATTGATTTTATTGGTCCAGTAACAAGGTCATCAAGAGGTAACAAATACATGTTGACAGTGACATGCCTTTTCACTAATTGGGTAGAGTGCATCAGTGCAATTAACAATAGTGCTGAAACATGCACAGCATTGCTCATCAACCACGTGTTTTTCCAGATTTGGTTTACCCCAGAGAATCGAATCCGATCAGGGAACCCACTTCACTAGCGCAGTGATGACCAAAATGTGCAAAATACTAGGGGTCAAAAGAAAGCTCCATATTGCATATAGAGCTGCTTCAAGTGGTGGTTTAGAGCGTTACAACCAGTCCATTGTGAAAATCCTTAAAAAGTTTGTGAGTGAAACGGGTAAAGACTGGGATGTAAAATTACCTCTAGTCCTAATGGCATTAAGAGCAACTCCAAGTAGTGCTACCAAGATGTCACCTTTTGAATTGATGACTGGTAGAAGAATGGTTCTACCTCAGCATCTACTATACCGTACATCAGACCAGAACATGATAAACGCTGCCAATACGCATCAATATGTGTAGAACTTAAGGAAGCACCTGCAATATACCTTTGCATTTGCTTAAAGGAACTTAGAGAAGGCTGTAACTGCCACTAAAACCTATTATGATCTCAAAACGTCCAAAAAGGAATATGAAATAAATGATAAAGTTTATCTTTATATCTTTGGAAGAGATCAGGTTAAGGAGAAGAAATTTCTTCCATCATGGAAGGGTCTATTTGTCGTTACTGACAAAATATCTCCAGTTGCCAATAAAATTAGGATACCTAAAAATGATACTTTAATGGATAAATGGGTCCATATTAATCAGTTGCAAGCGTGCCTTCCTAGATCCCAACAACAAGTCATAGAAGGAGAATGAAGTGTCATATCCTAAAATGCACTAAAGACATATTATGGTTTAAAGATGCCTAGCTAATGAGCATAAGGGCTCAGAAAAAATTGACTCTCTTCATAGAAGACTGTCTATAATGCATACTGTCAACACACCCACCAAGTACCACTGACTTTAAGCCAATTCAAATACATGTGTCCTACATCTATTTAAACTTGGAAGGGGGGATTATGTCAGGGTATCTGTGAATGCCAGTAGATAATATATATATATATATATATATATATATATATATATATATATATATATATATATATATATATATATATATATCTAATAAGATAAAATAAGTATACAATCTATCAAATATTACATTTGAAAATGCTTATTTTATTACTGGACACATTCTGTGTATTGCAAGTGATCAGTACAATAAGTATTATAGGTCCAGTAATTGATCAGCACAATAACTATAATAAGTACTGTCAGGGTATCTGTGAATGTCAGTAGATAATACAAACACATATATATATATATATATATATATATATATATATATATATATATATATATATATATATATATATATATATATATATATATACATACATATACACAGTATGTATATATATATATATATATATATATATATATATAAAATAAAATAAGATAAAATAAGTATACAATCTATCTTTGAAAATGCTTATTTTATTACTGGACACATTCTGTGTATTGCAATTCTGAGATCATGAGACATTAGATGCCTGGCTGACTACACATCAAAGTTCAATCCTCCCTCACTCAATATGCAAAATTACACAGGAGAGAAAAAGGGACTTAGACCATTGTATAAATAGGGCCAGTGGGTCACTTTAAAGTAAATGTTAACATATGGAGCCCTCAGATATATGCCCATAAATGGGTTTCCTGCCCAAGATGAATACTAAAACTCACAGGTCCCATGTAAGGAACAGACGGTCCATCTATAGGAATAAGGGAATACACAAACATTCTCAAAAGATATGGCTCATACCATCTAGGTATAAATTAGCCCTTGCAGAGTTTCCCATATGCAGCTCCCAGACGAGCTGGTGTTTCAAGTAAGAAATAGCAGGAAAAACACAGAGACATGTTTAACCCTATGAGTGCTGAAAGCATATAAGAATTTAAATCTTGATTTTAAAAAGAGAAGTTAGAAATTGATCTATATGAACTGTATAATTCTCAAAGATTTAATTGATACCCAGACTGTATATATATCTATATATGGATATGGGAAATGCAATTCAGATTTGCAATAAATTAAATAACAATTGTAGTAATCCCATTTTAAAATATATAACATATTTCTTGTTTTTCTATCTTCCAGGTGGGGCTAATAGATACTGATACAGGATTGCTTGCATGGGGTGACCTAAGTCATATCATATGGTTATGCACTAAATATTTATATAACTTTAAATACATCTCTCAAAATATTATAAGTAGAATGTATAGGAATGTCTATATAAATATTTTCTATTTTAACATATAATTGATAATACTAGTGTTTGATCTCAAATTGTACATTTTCAATCATATTAAATGGGATATATATGCTGATCACATAGTTTATTAATATCACCAGATAATAGTGAATATACTAAATATACATATTAAATGATACAGTTGACTGTTAGTAATGTTAAAAATGAAACTGTTTGTCTTTGCTGCCCCCGATGGCCTAAATCCAGTATTACAGCCAAAAGGCATTTGGCTGTTGAAAATGAAATTTCACAGTAGCCAATCAGGGAGGCGTCTCCCAAATAACTAATCAAAGACAAGCACCGTGGGGCGTAGCCAAAAAGGTTCACTGATGATTAGAATAAAAAAGGGTGGGGTTATCACATGATATAACCTCATGCAAGAGGATAGAAGAGCTCTCTGTGTTTGCTGAAATCTTGACTGATAACTTTGCTGCCATTTTGGGACACAGTCCCTTTAAGCAAAATCTGTGACTAACTTCCTGATCCATATTGCAATACCTTTCTTCATATGAGGTGACCTGAATCTATTTGAAAAAGCTTGAATATTAAATTGGCCCATGTGGTAATGTATGACAAGGACTATAATTTGATATTTGAAAGCAAATACATTCTATCGGCTATATTACGAGTTTTGCGTTATACTGAAAAAGCAGCGTTATCAGGTTATAACGATGCTTTTTCACTACCGCTGGTATTACGAGTCTTGCAGGTTTAAGGGCACCGCACACTTTTTTGGCATTACAGCAAATCCACTTACGCAATTTACGTATAGTCTTTATTCAATGGGACTTCCATTGCGCCGGTATTACAAGCTTTTTTTTTGCCAAAAAGTGAGCGGTACACCCTATCCCGTCAAGATTGGTAACACATTCTAAAGTCAGTAGTTATGAGTTTTACACTTCAAAGCTGTAGCATAAAACCCATAACTAAAGTGCTAAAAAGTACACTAACACCCATAAACTACCTATTAACCCCTAAACCGAGGCCCTCCCGCATCTCAAACACTAAAATAAAATTATTAACCCCTAATCTGCCGTTCCCGACATCGCCACCACTAGCATAAACATATTAACCCCTAAACCGCCACACACCCACCTCGCAAGCACTAGTTAAATATTATTAATCCCTAATCTGCGGCCCCTAACATCGCCTCCACCTACCTACATTTATTAACCCCTAATCTGACGCCCCCAATGTCGCTGCCACTATACTAAATTTATTAACCCCTAAACCTAAGTCTAACCCTAACCCTAACTTAAATATAATTTAAATAATTCTAAATACAAATTACTATCATTAACTAAATAATTCCTATTTAAAACTAAATACTTACCTATAAAATAAACCCTAAGCTAGCTACAATATAACTAATAGTTACATTGTAGCTAGCTTAGGGTTTATTTTTATTTTACAGGCAAGTTTGTATTTATTTTAACTAGGTAGAATAGTTACTAAATAGTTATTAATTATTTACTAACTATCTAGCTAAAATAAATACAAATTTACATGTAAAATAAAACCTAACCTAAGTTACACTAACACCTAACACTACACTACAATTAAATAAATTACCTATATTAAATTAAATACAATTAAATACATTAATTACAATTAGCTAAATTACAAAAAACCAAAAAACAGTAAATTACAGAAAATAAAAAACAAATTACAAGATATTTTAACTAATTTCACCTAATCTAATAGCCCTATCAAAATAAAAAAGCCCCCCCAAAATAAAAAATAAACTAAACTACCAATAGCCCTTAAAAGGGCCTTTTGCGGGGCATTGCCCCAAAGAAATCAGCTCTTTTATCTGAAAAAAAAATACAAACAACCCCCCCAACAGTAAAACCCACCACTCACACAACCAACCCCCCAAATAAAACCCTGACTAGAAAAACCTAAGCTCCCCATTGCCCTGAAAAGGGCATTTGGATGGGCATTGCCTTTAAAAGGGCATATAGCTCTATTGCAGCCCAATGCCCTAACCTAAAAATAAAACCCACCCAACAAACCCTTAAAAAACCTAACACTAACCCCCTGAAGATCCACTTACAGTTTTGAAGATCCGACATCCATCCTCAACGAAGCCGGGAGAAGTCCTCATCGAAGCAGCAAGAAGTCCTGTGAGGGTGGTGGGTTTTACTGTTGGAGGGTTGTTTGTATTTTTTTCAGGTAAAAGAGATGATTTCTTTGGGGCAATGCCCCGCAAAAGGCCCTTTTTTTTTAGGGCTATTGGTAGTTTAGTTTAGGCTAGGGTTTTTTTATTTTGTGGGGGCTTTTCTTATTTTGAAAGGGCTATTAGATTAGGTGTAATTAGTTTAAATATCTTGTAATTTGTTTTTATTTTCTGTAATTTAGTGTTTTTTTTGTAATTTAGGTAATTGTATTTAATTTATTTAATTGTATTTAATTTAGGTCATTTATTTAATTGTAGTGTAATGTTAGGTGTTAGTGTAACTTAGGTTAGGTTTTATTTTACAGGTAAATTTGTATTTATTTTAGCTAGGTAGTTAGTAAATAGTTAATAACTATTCTACCTAGTTAAAATAAATACAAACTTGCCTGTGAAATAAAAATAAAACCTAAGCTAGCAACAATGTAACTATTAGTTATATTGTAGCTAGCTTAGGGTTTATTTTATAGGTAAGTATTTAGTTTTAAATAGGAATTATTTACGGCTAGATTTAGAGTTCTGCGGCCAAAGGGGTGCGTTAGCTACGCGTGGCTTTTTTTCTCCCGCACCTTTTAAATACTGCTGGTATTTAGAGTTCACAGAAGGGCTGCGTTAGGCTCCAAAAAGGGAGCGTATGGCATATTTACCGCCACTGCAACTCTCAATACCAGCGGTGCTTACGGACGCGGCCAGCTTCAAAAACGTGCTCGTGCACGATTCCCCTAAAGGAAACAATGGGGCTATTTGAGCTGAAAAAAAACCTAACACCTGCAAAAAAGCAGCGTTCAGCTCCTAACGCAGCCCCATTGTTTTCTATGGGGAAACACTTCCTAAGTCTGCACCTAACACTCTAACATGTACCCCAGTCTAAACACCCCTAACCTTACACTTATTAACCCCTAATCTGCCACCCCGCTATCGCTGACCCCTGCATATTATTATTAACCCCTAATCTGCCGCTCCGTACACCGCCGCCAGCTATGTTATCCCTATGTACCCCTAATCTGCTGCCCCTAACATCGCCGACCACTATGTTATATTTATTAACCCCTAATCTGCCGCCCCCGCTATCGCTTACACCTGCATATTATTATTAACCCCTAATCTGCCGCTCCGTACACCGCCGCAACATACATTATAGTTATGTACCCCTAATCTGATGCCCCTAACACCGCCGACCCCTATATTATATTTATTAACCACTAATCTGCCCCCCACAACGTTGCCGCCAGCTACCTACAATAATTAACCCCTAATCTGCCGACCGGAGCTCACCGCTACTATAATAAATGTATTAACCCCTAAAGCTAAGTCTAACCCTAACACTAACACCCCCCTAAGTTAAATATAATTTAAATCTAACTAAATAAATTAACTCTTATTAAATAAATTATTTCTATTTAAAGCTAAATACTTACCTGTAAAATAAATCCTAATATAGCTACAATATAAATTATAATTATATTGTAGCTATTTTAGGATTAATATTTATTTTACAGGCAACTTTGTATTTATTTTAACCAGGTACAATAGCTATTAAATAGTTAAGAACTATTTAATAGCTAAAATAGTTAAAGTAATTACAAATTTACCTGTAAAATAAATCCTAACCTAAGTTACAATTAAACCTAACACTACACTATCAATAAATTAATTAAATACAATACCTACAAATAACTACAATTAAATAAACTAACTAAAGTTCAAAAAATAAAAAAGAACTAAGTTACAAAAAATAAAAAAATATTTACAAACATTAGAAAAATATTACAACAATTTTAAACTAATTACACCTACTCTAAGCCCCCTAATAAAATAACAAAGACCCCCAAAATAAAAAAATGCCCTACCCTATTCTAAATTTAAAAAGTTCAAAGCTCTTTTACCTTACCAGCCCTGAAAAGGGCCATTTGTGAGGCATGCCCCAAATAATTCAGCTCTTTTGCCTGTAAAAAAAAACATACAATACCCCCACCAACATTACAACCCACCACCCACATACCCCTAATATAACCCAAACCCCCCTTAAATAAACCTAACACTAAGCCCCTGAAGATCTTCCTACCTTATCTTCACCATGCCAGGTTCCCCGATCCATCCACTGAATTCTTGATCCAAGCCTCCGAAATCTTGATCCAAGCGCAAGTGGGGGGCTGAAGACATCCATCCTCCAGCTGAAGTCTTGATCCAAGCGGGCAGAAGAGGACATCCGGACCGGCAAACATCTTCATCCAAGCCGCATCTTCTATGTTCTTCAATCCGATGACGACCGGCTGATCTTCAAGACCTCCAGCGCGGATCCATCCATCTTCACCGACGAATTCCGGACGAATGACGGTTCCTTTAAGGGACGTCATCCAAGATGGCGTCCCTCGAATTCCGATTGGCTGATAGGATTCTATCAGCCAATCGGAATTAAGGTAGGAAAATTCTGATTGGCTGATGGAATCAGCCAATCAGAATCAAGTTCAATCTGATTGGCTGATCCGATCAGCCAATCAGATTGATCTCGCATTCTATTGGCTGATCGGAACAGCCAATAGAATGCAAGCTCAATCTGATTGGATCGGATCAGCCAATCGGATTGAACTTGATTCTGATTGGCTGATTCCATCAGCCAATCAGAATTTTCCTACCTTAATTCCGATTGGCTGATAGAATCCTATCAGCCAATCGGAATTCGAGGGACGCCATCTTGGATGACGTCCCTTAAAGGAACCGTCATTTGTCGGGAAGTCGTCGGTGAAGATGGATGTTCCGCGTCGGCGGGATGAACATGGATCCGGAAGAAAGAAGATTGAAGATGCCATTGATAGAAGACTTCAGCCGGATCATGGACCTCTTCAGCTCCCGCTTGGATGAAGACTTCAGCCGGATCATGGACATCTTCAGCCCCCCGCTTGGGCTTGGATCAAGACATCGGAGCCAGGACGGATTGGTGTGATACCCGGCGAGGTGAAGATAAGGTAGGAAGATCTTCAGGGGCTTAGTGTTAGGTTTATTTAAGGGGGGTTTGGGTTATATTAGGGGTATGTGGGTGGTGGGTTGTAATGTTGGGGGGGTATTGTATGTTTTTTTTTACAGGCAAAAGAGCTGAATTATTTGGGGCATGCCCCGCAAAGGGCCCTTTTCAGGGCTGGTAAGGTAAAAGAGCTTTGAACTTTTTTAATTTAGAATAGGGTAGGGCATATTTTTATTTTGGGGGGCTTTGTTATTTTATTAGGGGGCTTAGAGTAGGTGTAATTAGTTTAAAATTGTTGTACAATTTTTCTAATGTTTGTAAATATTTTTTTTATTTTTTGTAACTTAGTTCTTTTTTATTTTTTGTACTTTAGTTAGTTTATTTAATTGTATTTATTTGTAGGTATTGTATTTAATTAATTTATTGATAGTGTAGTGTTAGGTTTAATTGTAGATAATTGTAGGTATTGTATTTAATTAATTTACTGATAGTGTAGTGTTAGGTTTAATTGTAACATAGGTTAGGATTTATTTTACAGGTAATTTTGTTATTATTTTAACTAGGTAACTATTAAATAGTTATTAACTATTTAATAGCTATTGTACCTGGTTAATATAATTACAAAGTTGCCTGTAAAATAAATATTAATCCTAAAATAGCTATAATATAATTATAATTTATATTGTAGCTATATTAGGGTTTATTTTACAGGTAAGTATTTAGCTTTAAATAGGAATAAGTTATTTCGTTAGATTTAAATTATATTTAACTTAGGGGGGTGTTAGGGTTAGGGTTAGACTTAGCTTTAGGGGTTAATACATTTATTATAGTAGCGGTGAGCTCCGGTCGGCAGATTAGGGGTTAATTATTGTAGGTAGCTGGCGGAGACGTTGTGGGGCGGCAGATTAGGGGTTAATAAATATAATATAGGGGTCGGCGGTGTTAGGCGCAGCAGATTAGGGGTACATAGGGATAATGTAGGTTGCGTCGGTGTACGGAGCGGAAGATTAGGGGTTAATAATAATATGCAGGTGTCAGCGATAGCGGGGGCGGCAGATTAGGGGTTAATAAATATAACATAGTGGTCGGCGATGTTAGGGGCAGCAGATTAGGGGTACATAGGGATAACGTAGCTGGCGGCGGTGTACGGAGTGGCAGATGTGGGGGGACCTCGGTTTAGGGGTGTATAGGTAGTTTATGGGTGTTAGTGTACTTTAGAGCACAGTAGTTAAGAGCTTTATAAACCGGCGTTAGCCCAGAAAGCTCTTATCTCCTGACTTTTTTCTGCGGCTGGAGTTTTGTCGTTAGATTTCTAACGCTCACTTCAGCCACGACTCTAAATACCGGCGTTAGAAAGATCCCATTGAAAAGATAGGATACGCAAATGGCGTAGGGGGATCTGCGGTATGGAAAAGTTGCGGCTGCAAAGAAAGCGTTAGACCCTTTCCTGACTGACTCCAAATACCAGCGGGCGGTAAAAACCAGCGTTAGGACCCTCTAACGCTGGTTTTGACGGCTACCGCCCAACTCTAAATCTAGGCCTTAGTTATTAATAGTAGGTTTTCTTTAGATTTATTTTAATTATATTTAAGTTAGGGGGTGTTAGGGTTAGGGTTAGACTTAGGTTTAGGGGTTAATAAATTTAAAATAGTGGCGACGACGTTGGGGGAGGAAGATTAGGGGTTAATAAATGTAGGTAGGTTGCGGCGACATTGGGGATGGAGATTAGGGGTTAATAAATATAATGTAGGTGTCGGCGATGTTGGGGGCAGCAGATTAGGAGTTAATAAGTATAATGTAGGTGGCGGCGATGTCCGGAGCGGCAGATTAGGGGTTAATAAGTTTAATGTAGGGTGCAGCTATGTTAGGGACGTCAGATTAGGGGTTAATAATATTTAACTAGTGTTTGTGATGCAGGAGTGCGGCGGTTTAGGGCTTAATATGTTTATTATAGTGGCGGCGATATCCGGAGCGGCAGATTAGGGGTTAATAAGTATAATGTAGGTGTCTGTGATGTTGGGAGCGGCAGATTAGGGGTTAATAAGTGTAAGATTAGGGGTGTTTAGACTCGGGGTTCATGTTAGGTGTAAACATAAAATGTGTTTCCCCATAGGAATCAATGGGGCTGCGTTACTGAGCTAAACGCTGCTTTTTTGCAGGTGTTAGACTTTTTCTCAGCCAGCTCTCCCCATTGATGTCTATGGGGAAATTGTGCACGAGCATGTATAACCAGCTCACCGCTGACTTAAGCAGCGCTGGTATTGGAGTGCGGTATGGAGCACAATTTTGCTCTACGCTCACTTCTTGCCTTTTAACGCTGGGTTTATAAAAACCTGTAATACCAGCGCTGTATGTAAGTGAGCGGTGAGAATAACGTGCAAGCTAGCAACGCACCCCTCTTATCGCAAAACTCGTAATCTAGCCGATTGTTATTTGAGTCTAATTGAAGCTGGTCAATTTAAAGAACACAATTTGTATTTTACGCTCATGTTCATAGTCTTATATAGTTTAACTAGTCATATTTAGTGCAAAGTAATTTATATATATCCAACAAACCAACAGTCTGTATATATCTATACCTGTATATAGTCATCTCTCTCTCTCTCTCTCTCTGTATATATATATATATATATATATATATATATATATATATATATATATATATATGTATTTATGAATAAATAAAACATTCTGCTATGTAAAGAACATTGGATTGTGAAATATTTTAATGATTCATGTTGGTTTAGTGCACTTTGGTTAAATGCGACTGGGTTTGTGCATTAGCAGGGTGTTGTTGTTTGTTTTTTAGCCGCATTGGGTTAGCACTTGAGCAAAAATGTTTTACTTACAACTTGTAATACGCACTTCCCAGCGATCAAAAAGCTTACTTCTAGCAGAGTTAATGCGGGAAACAACCCACAATTTGCAATTACTGGCAATGTTCACATGACTCTCCTGTATAACAGTCAGTGTGTGTAATAAACTCATGTACAGTTCTGGTACGTTATTAACACTACACACAGGATAGTAACCCATATGATTTCCTAGCCCTTCTAAAGCTAAATTCTTTTTTAACCATTTGGTTGCCAGTGAGGTTGTGATGCACTGCGCTCTGAGTTCAGTCAAGTGAATAATGAAATGTATAAAATGCAGCGTCTGGCACTGAGTTTATTCTGGTATTAAGCTTATTAAGTAACTGTTATTGTAAGTTCATATCCAGTTACTTAACATTGTTGTTGACTTCCTGTCTGTGTTTGCAGCCTTTAGCCTGGAGCTTTGCTATATCCCCCTGTGCTGCCTGTTTCAGCCCCCGCTATCTGGTGCATTACAGAGCATTCTGGGTGACAGCGGCTCTGACATAACTAGTCAGTAGAGACAGATCTGTTCAACAAACAAAGGAGCTTATATCAAAATGAAATCAGATGGATTCCTTTAGGATTTGAAGAAATATAGTTTAACCATTATGAAGAGTGTGCATTGCATTCTGGGTAAATCCAGTAGTGAAAGGGTTGAGCAGTGCAGTCCTGTGTGTGGCCCTAATGAAGTGAATTGTAAATATTCCCAAGGCACCGCATTGTAGGAGGTGCAGATATTTAGCCAAACATTTCTATCAGCAGCTCGCAGCTCATTAATTTAGTTTTTCTTTACCACTAGGATTTAATTCCAGGCTCTTGTTTCAGTATCTCCACTGCAGCTTTTCATATGTTTTGGAAATGAGAACACCGGGCCCTGATGAGCGCTGGCTGCTGTCACTGGAAGGTTATTAAGAAATCCGATTAGCCTGTGTTTTATGAGGAACAAAGTGACAACGTTTGTCTTTAAAGGGCATAATAATATTTATTTAAACATCGAGCATTTGAAATCATGAGGAAAACTGCTCAGCTGAAACAACTATTAAAGCAAGGCATTTGTACTTACATTGGGCTAGATAACAAGTGGTGTGCTATTTAGTGCTTCCAAATGACCGTTTACTTCACTTCGTGTCGGGTAGTGTGCATATTACAGGCGGAAAGTACAAGAGTTAACGCGCGTGCCAAACCCAACAATAAATACATATATACACTTATAAATACATTTGTACACACATATAAACATACAGTACATACACATATTTAGACACGTCTATGTATGTATATATATATATATATATATATATATATATATATATATATATATATATATATATATATATATATGTTACAGCCCTTTTTGTGTCAAACACCATATACAATATATGTTAACTTTGAACCTTTAAAACTTTTTTTTTAAACTTTTTTTTATCAAAATAATTTTTGTTGAGCTTAATGTAACTTTCTTTCTTCCCCTACTCCTTATGTAAGTTCTTAAGACGCGCTAACCTGATGAGCGTAAATTTCGATTGGGCTCAAATGAACGCCTTTCATTTAAACTTGTAAAATGTGCGCTATTTCCAACATGCGCTAGAATCTGAAAAAAGACAATGGGGCCGATTTATTAATGTGCAAGCTAACATGATGCAATGTAGCGTATAATGTCCGCCGCATATCGATAAATGCCGACAGCATACACTTACATATCACCGCGGCCTACTCTGAGGCCTAGGAGCCTACATTCACTTATTCCCAAGCTTCAGAACGGGGTAACTGGCCAGGAGGTACGTGTTACTTACTGTAGTCCGGATTGATAGTCGCATTGAAGAATAGAGGAGAGTGGGCCGAAGTGGCGGGAACGGCCGCCATTTTCTTTCTGTGTCTGAGGAGGTCTTTATATCAATTGTGGCCTACACAAACCGACAGTCAGTTTTACAGATCCACTTACCTCCCCTTCCTGGATTCTCAAGCTCAGGGAGCATTGCCCTGGATATTAATTATATTGTTCCAGCATAGAGAAGAAGACATCTGCTTTAACTGGGTGATACCTTTCTGTTTACCATCATATGCATTTTATGCCACTTGCCCTCCTGGCTTAACTTTTGTAACTTTTCAGTTTACTCTCATCTTTGCCTGATTGCCAAGCCCTGATGCTCTTTTGTGGGCCCCATATTTATGCCTATCCTACACTGATTGTGAAACTCTTATACTGGTTCCCTCAAGGCTTAGGGAATTTAACAGTAGGATCACTTGGGTCCCAGTAGTTTCTGCTTTTGGACTCAATACTTGTGCACTGCTCACTACCCTAACAAGCAGAACTTTTACTTGCATGGAACTACTGCGATCACCTAAGAATTTATTTTAATCACCGGTACCCCCCTAACAGGCTCAATACGTGGAACTTTTGATTCTTATTATTGTGCCTCTAGCTTTGGCAATACAGTTGTAGTGAATGTCATGCTAATAAAGCTTAATTGAATTGAATTTACTAAATTGTTCATATATATATACTGTATTAGACTACAATGTGTGATTTTGTAAACTTTTGGGATGGTGGTGTGCCACAGGATTTTTTAATGTAAAAAAATGTGCCGTAACAAAAAAAAAGGTTGAAAGTCACTGCTGTAGTGCACATGTAATCTAGCACAATGTACTAATAGCAGTAATATTGTAGTGCACATGTAATCTAGCACAATGTAATAATAGCAGTAATATTGTAGTGCACATGTAATCTAGCACAATGTACTAATAGCAGTAATATTGTAGTGCACATGTAATCTAGCACAATGTAATAATAGCAGTAATATTGTAGTGCACATGTAATCTAGCACAATGTAATAATAGCAGTAATATTGTAGTGCACATGTAATCTAGCACAATGTAATAATAGCAGTAATATTGTAGTGCACATGTAATCTAGCACAATGTAATAATAGCAGTAATATTGTAGTGCACATGTAATCTAGCACAATGTAATAATAGCAGTAATATTGTAGTGCACATGTAATCTAGCACAATGTAATAATAGCAGTAATATGTAGTGCACATGAAATTTAGCACATTGTAGTAATAGCAATAATAATGTAGTGCACATGTAATTTAGCACATTGTAGTAATAGTAGTAATTATGTAGTGCACATGTAATCTAGCACATTGTAGTAATAGTAGTAATTATGTAGTGCACATGTAATCTAGCACATTACAGTGATCACAGTAATAATGTAGTGCACATGTAATCTAGCACATTGTAGTAATAGCAGTAATAATGTAGTGCACATGTAATCTAGCACATTGTAGTAATAGCAGTAATATTGTAGTGCACATGTAATCTAGCACATTGTAGTAATAGCAGTAATATTGTAGTGCACATGTAATCTAGCACATTGTAGTAATAGCAGTAATACTGTAGTGCACATGTAATTTAGTACATTGTAGTAATAGCAGTAATATTGTAGTGCACATGTAATCTAGCACATTTTAGTAATAGCAGTAATATTGTAGTGCACATGTAATCTAGCACATTGTAGTAATAGCAGTAATACTGTAGTGCACATGTAATTTAGTACATTGTAGTAATAGCAGTAATAATGTAGTGCACATGTAATCTAGCACATTTTAGTAATAGCAGTAATACTGTAGTGCACATGCAATTTAGTACATTGTAGTAATAGCAGTAATAATGTAGTGCACATGTAATCTAGAACATTTTAGTAATAGCAGTAATAATGTAGTGCACATGTAATCTAGTACATTTAGTAATAGCATAATACTGTAGTGCACATGTAATTTAGTACATTGTAGTAATAGCAGTAATAATGTAGTACACATGTAATCTAGCACATTTGAGTAATAGCAGTAATATTGTAGTGCACATGTAATCTAGCACATTGTAGTAATAGCAGTAATAATGTAGTGCGCATGTAATCTAGCACATTGTAGTAATAGCAGTAATAATGTAGTGCACATGTAATCTAGTACATTTTAGTAATAGCAGTAATACTGTAGTGCACATGTAATCTAGCACATTGTAGTAATAGCAGTAATAATGTAGTGCACATTTTAGTAATATCAGTAATAATGTAGTGCACATGTAATCTAGCACATTGTAATATCAGTAATACTGTAGTGCACATGTAATCTAGCACATTGTAGTAATAGCAGTAATGCTGTAGTGCACATGTAATCTATTACATTGTAGTAATAGCAGTAATACTGTAGTGCACATGTAATCTATCAGGTTGTAGTAATAGCAGTAATACTGTAGTGCACATGTAATCTAGCACATTGTAGTAATAGCAGTAATAATGTAGTGCACATGAAATCTAGCACATTGTAGTAATAGCAGTAATAATGTAGTGCACATGTAATCTAGCACATTTTAGTAATAGCAGTAATACTGTAGTGCACATGCAATTTAGTACATTGTAGTAATAGCAGTAATAATGTAGTGCACATGTAATCTAGAACATTTTAGTAATAGCAGTAATAATGTAGTGCACATGTAATCTAGTACATTTAGTAATAGCATAATACTGTAGTGCACATGTAATTTAGTACATTGTAGTAATAGCAGTAATAATGTAGTGCACATGTAATCTAGCACATTTTAGTAATAGCAGTAATAATGTAGTGCACATGTAATCTAGTACATTTAGTAATAGCATAATACTGTAGTGCACATGTAATTTAGTACATTGTAGTAATAGCAGTAATAATGTAGTGCACATGTAATCTAGCACATTTTAGTAATAGCAGTAATAATGTAATGCACATGTAAGATAGCACATTGTAGCAATAGCAGTAATACTGTAGTGCACATGTAATCTAGCACATTGTAGTAATAGCAGTAATAATGTAGTGCACATGTAATCTAGCACATTGTAGTAATAGCAGTAATAATGTAGTGCACATGTAATCTAGTACATTTTAGTAATAGCAGTAATACTGTAGTGCACATGTAATTTAGTACATTGTAGTAATAGCAGTAATAATGTAGTGCACATTTTAGTAATAGCAGTAATAATGTAGTGCACATGTAATCTAGCACATTGTAATATCAGTAATACTGTAGTGCACATGTAATCTAGCACATTGTAGTAATAGCAGTAATGCTGTAGTGCACATGTAATCTATTACATTGTAGTAATAGCAGTAATACTGTAGTGCACATGTAATCTATCAGGTTGTAGTAATAGCAGTAATACTGTAGTGCACATGTAATCTAGCACATTGTAGTAATAGCAGTAATAATGTAGTGCACATGAAATCTAGCACATTGTAGTAATAGCAGTAATAATGTAGTGCACATGTAATCTAGCACATTGTGGTAATAGCAGTAATTCTGTAGTGCACATGTAATCTATTACATTGTAGTAATAGCAGTAATACTGTAGTGCACATGTAATCTATCAGGTTGTAGTAATAGCAGTAATACTGTAGTGCACATGTAATCTAGTACATTGTAGTAATAGCAGTAATATTGTAGTGCACATGTAATCTAGTACATTGTAGTAATAGCAGTAATAATGTAGTGCACATGAAATCTAGCACATTGTAGTAATAGCAGTAATAATGTAGTGTTCATGTAATCTAGCACATTGTAGTAATAGCAGTAATAATGTAGTGCACATGTAATTTAGCACATTGTAGTAATAGCAGTCATTCTGTAGTGCACATGTAATCTAGCACATTGTAGTAATAGCAGTAATGCTGTAGTGCACATGTAATCTAGCACATTGAAGTAATAGCAGTAATGCTGTAGTGCACATGTAATTTAGCACATTGTAGTAATATCAGTAATAATGTAGTGCACATGTAATCTATCACATTGTAGTAATAGCAGTAATAATGTAGTGCACATGTAATCTATCACATTGTAGTAATAGCAGTAATAATGTAGTGCACATGTAATCTAGCACATTGTAGTAATAGCAGTAATGCTGTAGTGCACATGTAATCTAGCACATTGTAGTAATAGCAGTAATGCTGTAGTGCACATGTAATCTAGCACATTGTAGTAATAGCAGTAATGCTGTAGTGCACATGTAATCTAGCACATTGTAGTAATAGCAGTAATGCTGTAGTGCACATGTAATCTAGCACATTGTAGTAATAGCAGTAATGCTGTAGTGCACATGTAATCTAGCACATTGTAGTAATAGCAGTAATGCTGTAGTGCACATGTAATCTAGCACATTGTAGTAATAGCAGTAATGCTGTAGTGCACATGTAATCTAGCACATTGTAGTAATAGCAGTAATAATGTAGTGCACATGTAATCTAGCACATTGTAGTAATAGCAGTAATATTGTAGTGCACATGTAATCTAGCACATTGTAGTAATAGCAGTAATAATGTAGTGCACATGCAATTTAGTACATTGTAGTAATAGCAGTAATAATGTAGTGCACATGTAATCTAGCACATTGTAGTAATAGCAGTAATATTGTAGTGCACATGTAATCTAGCACATTGTAGTAATAGCAGTAATAATGTAGTGCACATGTAATCTATCACAAAATAACAAAACCTAATATTATACATAATAACAAACTCTAAAATTACAAAAAAATAACATAATCTTAGATTATAGAAAATAATAAATGAAGTTATCCGAAATAAATAAATTAAACCTATACACATACCCCTATGAAAACAAAAAAGTCACCCCAAAATAACAACACCTTCTAATCTAACACTAAACTACCAATATCACTTAAAATGGCCTTTTGAAGGACATTGCCCTAAGTTTAACAGCTCTTTTACTTTAAAAAAATAGAAATGACCCCCTAACAGTACCCCCCCCCCACCCACCCAACCCCCCAAAATAAAAAAACAACTAAGCTACCCATTGCCCCTAAAGGGGCATTTATATGGGCATTGCCCTAAAAGGGCAATCAGCTCTTTTACTGCCCATTAAAAAAACTAAATAAAAAACTAACACTAACCCCGACATACGTACTCACCATTCCTGAAGACCGGCGGTGAAGGTCTTCTTCCAGGCAGCTCCATCTTCAATCTTCATCCAGGGGTTGCGGAGCTGAGATTGTGTGGAGCGGAGCAGGATCGTCGACTGCCCCGACATCCGATGTGGAGGCTCCTCTTCATGCGATCGTCCGCTGCACACTTAAGCTTGAATGCAAAGCCCCCCTTGTATATTGGGGTACCTTGCATTCATATTGGCTGAAATATTCAAATCAGCCAATAGGTTGAGAACTAGTTAAATTCTATTGGCTGATTTGAGGCTTATTTACAGTTTTAGGTTTTATTTATTTCACAGGTAAGTGGTAATTATATGGTTCCCATTTGATTGCATCTTGTATTGGGCGTCTTACACAACACAAGTATTAATGACAGGAGCATTAACTAACGAGACATTGGCACATACAGGTGAAGTAAGGCACAATACATTTTAAACAAGATATTACAACAAACCCTATTGCTAACTTCCTAAGGCCTAGATTTGGAGTTTTGTCGGTAACGACCCGAAAAACTAACGCCGGCTTTTTTCTGGCCGCACCATAAAAATAACTCTGGTATTGAGAGTCCACATAAAGGCTGCGTTAGGCTCCAAAAAAGGAGCGTAGAGCATTTTTAACGCAGCTTCAACTCTCGATACCAGAGTTGCTTACGGACGCGGCCAGCCTCAAAAACGTGCTCGTGCACGATTCCCCCATAGGAAACAATGGGGCTGTTTAAGCTGAAAAAAAAACAAACACCTGCAAAAAAGCTGCGTTCAGCTCCTAACGCAGCCCCATTGTTTGCTATGCGGTAACCCTTCCTACGTCTGCACTTAACACTCTAACATGTACCCCGAGTCTAAACACCCCTAACCTTACACTTATTAACCCCTAATCTGCCGCCCCCGCTATCGCTGACCCCTGCATATTATTATTAACCCCTAATCTGCCGCTCCGTAAACCGCCGCAACCTACGTTATCCCTATGTACCCCTAATCTGCTGCCCCTAACACCGCCGACCCCTATATTATATTTATTAACCCCTAATCTGCCCCCCACAACGTCGCCTCCACCTGCCTACACTTATTAACCCCTAATCTGCCGACCGGACCTGAGCGCTACTATAATAAAGTTATTAACCCCTAACCCGCCTCACTAACCCTATCATAAATAGTATTAACCCCTAATCTGCCCTCCCTAACATCGCCGACACCTAACTTCAATTATTAACCCCTAATCTGCCGACCGAATCTCGCCGCTATTCTAATAAATGTATTAACCCCTAAAGCTAAGTCTAACCCTAATACTAACACCCCCCTAAGTTAAATATAATTTAAATCTAACGAAATTAATTAACTCTTATTAAATAAATTATTCCTATTTAAAGCTAAATACTTACCTGTAAAATAAATCCTAATATAGCTACAATATAAATTATAATTATATTGGAGCTATTTTAGGATTTATATTTATTTTACAGGTAACTTTGTATTTATTTTAACCAGGTACAATAGCTATTAAATAGTTAAGAACTATTTAATAGCTAAAATAGTTAAAATAATTACAAATTTACCTGTAAAAGAAATCCTAACCTAAGTTACAAATAAACCTAACACTAGACTATCAATAAATTAATTAAATAAACTACCTACAATTACCTACAATTAACCTAACACTACACTATCAATAAATTAATTAAATACAATTGCTACAAATAAATACAATTAAATAAACTAGCTAAAGTACAAAAAATAAAAAAGAACTAAGTTACAAAAAATAAAAAAATATTTACAAACATAAGAAAAATATTACAACAATTTTAAACTAATTACACCTACTCTAAGCCCCCTAATAAAATAACAAAGCCCCCCAAAATAAAAAAATGCCCTACCCTATTCTAAATTACTAACGTTCAAAGCTCTTTTACCTTACCAGCCCTGAACAGGGCCCTTTGCGGGGCATGCCCCAAGAAATTCAGCTCTTTTGCCTGTAAAAAAAAACATACAATACCCCCCCCCCCAACATTACAACCCACCACCCACATACCCCTAATCTAACCCAAACCCCCCTTAAATAAACCTAACACTAAGCCCCTGAAGATCATCCTACCTTGTCTTCACCATACCAGGTTCACCGATCGGTCCAGAAGAGCTCCTCCAATGTCCTGATCCAAGCCCAAGCGGGGGGCTGAAGAGGTCCATGATCCGGCTGAAGTCTTCATCCAAGCGGGCCAGAAGAGGTCTTCCATCCGATTGAAGTCTTCATCCAAGCGGCATCCATCCGGAGCGAAGCGGCAGCATCCTGAAGACCTCCACCGCGGAACATCCATCCTGGCCGACGACTGAACGACGAATGACGGTTCCTTTAAATGACGTCATCAAAGATGGCGTCCCTCGAATTCCGATTGGCTGATTCTATCAGCCAATCGGAATTAAGGTAGGAATATTCTGATTGGCTGATGGAATCAGCCAATCAGAATCAAGTTCAATCCGATTGGCTGATCCGATCAGCCAATCAGATTGAGCTCGCATTCTATTGGCTGTTCCGATCAGCCAATAGAATGCGAGCTCAATCTGATTGGCTGATTGGATCAGCCAATCGGATTGAACTTGATTCTGATTGGCTGATTCCATCAGCCAATCAGAATATTCCTACCTTAATTCCGATTGGCTGATAGAATCCTATCAGCCAATTGGAATTCGAGGGACGCCATCTTGGATGACGTCATTTAAAGGAACCGTCATTCGTCGTTCAGTCGTCGGCCAGGATGGATGTTCCGCGGTGGAGGTCTTCAGGATGCTGCCGCTTCGCTCCGGATGGATGACGCTTGGATGAAGACTTCAATCGGATGGAAGACCTCTTCTGGCCCGCTTGGATGAAGACTTCAGCCGGATCATGGACCTCTTCAGCCCCCCGCTTGGGCTTGGATCAGGACATCGGAGGAGCTCTTCTGGACCGATCGGTGAACCTGGTATGGTGAAGACAAGGTAGGATGATCTTCAGGGGCTTAGTGTTAGGTTTATTTAAGGGGGGTTTGGGTTAGATTAGGGGTATGTGGGTGGTGGGTTGTAATGTTGGGGGGGGGGGGTATTGTATGTTTTTTTTTACAGGCAAAAGAGCTGAATTTCTTGGGGCATGCCCCACAAAGGGCCCTGTTCAGGGCTGGTAAGGTAAAAGAGCTTTGAACTTTAGTAATTTAGAATAGGGTAGGGCATTTTTTTATTTTGGGGGGCTTTGTTATTTTATTAGGGGGCTTAGAGTAGGTGTAAATTTAAGTTTAAAATTGTTGTAATATTTTTCTTATGTTTGTAAATATTTCTTTATTTTTTGTAACTTAGTTCTTTTTTATTTTTTGTACTTTAGCTAGTTTATTTAATTGTATTTATTTGTAGCAATTGTATTTAATTAATTTATTGATAGTGTAGTGTTAGGTTAATTGTAGGTAATTGTAGGTAGTTTATTTAATTAATTTATTGATAGTCTAGTGTTAGGTTTATTTGTAACTTAGGTTAGGATTTCTTTTACAGGTACATTTGTAATTATTTTAACTATTTTAGCTATTAAATAGTTCTTAACTATTTAATAGCTATTGTACCTGGTTAAAATAAATACAAAGTTACCTGTAAAATAAATATAAATCCTAAAATAGCTCTAATATAATTATAATTTATATTGTAGCTATATTAGGATTTATTTTACAGGTAAGTATTTAGCTTTAAATAGGAATAATTTATATAATAAGAGTTAATTAATTTCGTTAGATTTAAATTATATTTAATTTAGGGGGGTGTTAGTGTTAGGGTTAGACTTAGCTTTAGGGGTTAATACATTTATTAGAATAGCGGCGAGATTCGGTCGGCAGATTAGGGGTTAATAATTGAAGTTAGGTGTCGGCGATGTTAGGGAGGGCAGATTAGGGGTTAATACTATTTATTATAGGGTTAGTGAGGCGGATTAGGGGTTAATAACTTTATTATAGTAGCGCTCAGGTCCGGTCGGCAGATTAGGGGTTAATAAGTGTAGGCAGGTGGAGGCGACGTAGTGGGGGGCAGATTAGGGGTTAATAAATATAATATAGGGGTTGGCGGTGTTAGGGGCAGCAGATTAGGGGTACATAAGGATAACGTAGGTGGCGGCGCTTTGCGGTCGGCAGATTAGGGGTTAATAAGTGTAGGCAGGTGGAGGCGACGTTGAGGGGGGCAGATTAGGGGTTAATAAATATAATACAGGGGTCGGCGGTGTTAGGGGCAGCAGATTATGGGTACATAAGGATAACGTAGGTGTTGGTCGGCAGATTAGGGGTTAAAAAATTTTTTTCGAGTGTCGGCGATGTGGGGGGACCTCGGTTTAGGGGTACATAGGTAGTTTATGGGTGTTAGTGTACTTTAGAGCACAGTAGTTAAGAGCTTTATAAACCGGCGTTAGCCCAGAAAGCTCTTAACTACTGACTTTTTTCCTGCGGCTGGAGTTTTGTCGTTAGATGTCTAACGCTCACTTCAGAAACGACTCTAAATACCGGAGTTAGAGAAATCCCATTGAAAAGATAGGATACGCAATTGACGTAAGGGGATCTGCGGTATGGAAAAGTCGCGGCTGAAAAGTGAGCGTTAGACCCTTTTTTGAGTGACTCCAAATACCGGCGGTAGCCTAAAACCAGCGTTAGGAGCCTCTAACGCTGGTTTTCACGGCTAACGCCAAACTCTAAATCTAGGCCTAAGTGTTTATGAGCGCTACGGAACTTGGTGCCATTCTACAAGCAAATGATTATAGTGGTGGTTTTATTCACGTAAGCAAATTCTCATCTGTGAGGGAAATGTGAGATTTTATGTTACTTGTGTGTGAAAGAGAAATAGGATACAGTGGAGATTGTCAGCCTGATAAGACACAACCAACTGCAGTCACCTCCTAAGTTGTTCATTTGTAGCTGCCTAAATTACTTTTTTCATTTCAGCATCTAATTGTTTTCCTAAACATAATGAGCAAGAACTGTCAGATGTTATTAGAGTTAGAGCCAGCTGATGCACAAAGGGTGACTGACTTGTCAGAAAAATGTGTCATTATGAGGTTGACATAGAACTTCATTACAGAATTCATGGCAATAACTGCCCCGTGTTACAGTTGTCAGGTCTCAGATTAGACAAAAAACTGGATGTCGGCCCTGGGAACCAGCATGCTAGTAAGAAATAGCCAGGGCTGATTATTACAGACCAGTGAGTCTACCACATTAAGCAGGAATCTCACCCCCTTTGCACAGCTAAATGGTTTAAAACCTTCATCGATCTTGCCCAACAAACGTAACCCCTCAGCATCTAAATAGCCCTGCATGGCAGCCAAATGGTTAAAGCATGCATTCACATTTAGATTTTCTGACTGCAAAAGTATGGCTCAAAATTAGTTTAAAAAGATGGTTTTCTCTGTAAAAATATATAAATATTCAACTATAGTTAAACTCGGAAAGGTTTAGGTTTGTGATGATTAATATGTTACAATGTTTATGATTATTATTATTATGTTACAATGATTGTACATTATTATTATTATGTTACAATGTTACATTATTATTATGTTACAATGTTTGTACATTATTATTATGTTACAATGTTTGTACATTATTAATATGTTACAATGTTTGTACATTATTAATAGGTTACAATGTTTGTACATTATTATTATGTTACAATGTTTGTACATTATTATTATGTTACAATGTTTGTACATTATTAATAGGTTACAATGTTTGTACATTATTATTATGTTACAATGTTTGTACATTATTATTATGTTACAATGTTTGTACATTATTAATATGTTACAATGTTTGTACATTATTAATAGGTTACAATGTTTGTACGTTATTATTATGTTACAATGTTTGTACATTATTATTATGTTACAATGTTTGTACATTATTATTATGTTACAATGTTTGTACATTATTATTATGTTACAATGTTTGTACATTATTAATAGGTTACAATGTTTGTACATTATTAATATGTTACAATGTTTGTACATTATTATTATGTTACAATGTTTGTACATTATTAATAGGTTACAATGTTTGTACATTATTAATATGTTACAATGTTTGTACATTATTATTATGTTACAATGTTTGTACATTATTATTATGTTACAATGTTTGTACATTATTAATAGGTTACAATGTTTGTACATTATTAATATGTTACAATGTTTGTACATTATTATTATGTTACAATGTTTGTACATTATTATTATGTTACAATGTTTGTACATTATTAATATGTTACAATGTTTGTACATTATTATTATGTTACAATGTTTGTGCATTATTATTATGTTACAATGTTTGTACATTATTATTATGTTACAATGTTTGTACATTATTAATAGGTTACAATGTTTGTGATTATTAATATGTTAATCTCAGAGAAAAGGAAAAGAGAAATCTCTGCGCTGAAGGTAACTAAGCAGGTGGGAAAACAAAGGGTTCCTCTGCCTCTGAAATAGTAATCTGAGAATCTAAAAAAAATGATCTTCAAAAATGAAAAAAAATTTTTACCCACAGAGCTGAAAAAACAGCTTAAAATAGTATTTCTGACAGATATGCTACTAATGAGACCATATATGGATACAAAATATGTAATATTTGGATACAAAATATTTAATAAAATAAAAAATAATGATAAAACAAACTAGTGATATATTGTCACACAAGATAAAATACAAACAAAGCATTACACTACAGCATAAATATACGTTGATCAGACGTATATCTAACTTAAGTGTAGTAATCAAAAATGTAAAACAGGAGCACATAAAAACATAAGCATCCAAGAATGGAACACCTTTTCGGATTGGTTGACAGGAGATACAGTCAAGCGATGTTGGGCGTTTTGCGGGACAACGTTATCCACAAAGGTGTCAGCGTAGGTACTGGAATACACAAGGATCCCAAAATAAAACAGCGGAAAAGGTACCAAATATAAGGTGTAGACTTTTACTTACACCAGAGGGGTACTCAGATGTGGATGCGGTTACTCCCTTCAGTGGTAGCTACTCCATGCTGATCCCCTGTAGCAGCGTGACTTTAACCAGACGTCTTCTATGTTGAGAACGATACCCGTATGTCAGACAGGCTCTATGGATCTCTCAGCTTACGGAAGCCTTGGAGAGTCAAGAAGGTGCCGTTTCAGAGCAACGCGTTTCAGCCCGTGCAGGGTCTTTGTCAAGCTCCCGAAGAAAGAACGGAGTTCACTTTTAAAGTCTGTGTCTCCAATTTTATTGGCCCCTATGTGGGTGGAGTAACGATACAACCTAATATTAGCATTACATGACATACAAAAAGCGTATAATAAAACTCTATATTTCACAGATAAAAAACAATTAACAGAAAATTGATAATTAGAATACCAGAGAGATGGTGATATATGTCTCAAGGAGCAAGTAGCATATCTATCTGGGAATACTTGAAATAATATAGTATTTTTCAGACTAAAAAATTAATACTTGGGAAAAGAATGCTAATTATAGATCTACTGCTAGAATATAGAAAAATGTTGGTTCATATATCGCATAAAATTAAAAATTAAATAAAAAAATAAAAAAAATGAAAATACAAATTTTAAAATTAGAAATAAAAAATGTAAAAATATATAGGATACGGGATGAAAAATATTTTTGCTACATAAAATCAGTGCAGAAGATTGACAGAGAGTAATTCAAAATGAAACAGCTAAAATAAATCCCTTTATATATGTCTCCTGTACAGAGATATCTATAATAAAATTCATAATAAAATTTCTCTAATAAATTTTTTCTTATCGGTGGAATAGATAGTTAATCTAGTTAATGAGAATGTCTATATCTATTACCCATTTGCTTTTTGCACTAATATTGTCTATATATATATTACCTTTTGAATTTCGTAGACAATTAATAGACACACATAATACTCTTCAAAAGAGATCTTGTGTAAAATACAAATTGTAATAACCATACAGTAGTTCCACGTATGTAATTGAGAATGGGACATAAATGCAATTTATAATGTTAAAGATAACTCCTCTAATTTTTGCATTAACCAACAAGTATAATATTTATTTGAAATATAATTTAAGTGGAATATGAAATGAATTAGTCATTCAAAAAGCAGCCAATATCAAAATCCAAATTAAGAACTTTTGGTTGTAAAGTTTTTAAATAAAAAATCCATTTGGTCTCTCTCTTTAGTAATTCTACCTGGGGATTACCCCTCTCCAATTCTTTTTATGTTTTTCAATGCCTACAAAGGAGAAGTAGTCCAAATTTGCTTTATTACAAACCCCAAAATGTTTTGGTACAGGCAGGTCCTTGTTTCTTTCTAAGCTAAAATTCTCAATAGACCATATGTGTTCCCTGATACGGTCACATATTATTGTTACGATGTTTGTACATTATTAATATTTTACAATGTTTGTGATTATTATTATGTTACAATGTTTGTGCATTATTAATATGTTACAATGTTTGTGATTATAATATGTTGCAATGTTTGTGATTATTATTAGGTTACAATCGGCTAGATTACGAGTTGTGCGTTAGGGTTAAAAAGCAGCGTTGAGAGGTCCCAACGCTGCTTTTTAATGCCTGCTGGTATTACGAGTCTTGCAGGTACAGGGGAGGGGCACCGTTCACTTTTTTGGCCAGACTCAGAAATACCACAAATCCACTTACGTCAATTGCGTATCCTATATTTTCAATGGGACTTGCATAATGCCGGTATTACGAGTCTGACAAAAAGTGAACGGTACACCCTCTCCTGTCAAGACTGATACCGCATTTAGGCCTAGATTTGGAGTTTGGCGGTAGCCGTGAAAACCAGCGTTAGAGGCTCCTAACGCTGGTTTTAGGCTACCTCCGGTATTTGGAGTCATTAAAAAAAGGGTCTAACGCTCACTTTTCAGCCGCGACTTTTTCATACCGCAGATCCCCTTACGTCAATTGCGTATCCTATCTTTTCAATGGAATTTTTCTAACTCCGGTATTTAGAGTCGTGTCTGAAGTGAGCGTTAGAAATCTAACAACAAAACTCCAGCCGCAGAAAAAAGTCAGTAGTTAAGAGCTTTCTGGGCTAATCCAATCAGCCAATCGGATTGAACTTGATTCTGATTGGCTGATTCCATCAGCCAATCAGAATATTCCTACCTTAATTCCGATTGGCTGATAGAATCCTATCAGCCAATCGGAATTCGAGGGACGCCATCTTGGATGACGTCATTTAAAGGAACCGTCATTCGGCTAGTAGGCGTCGGGAGAAGAGGATGTTCAGCGTCGGATGGAAGATGATGGCTCCCGAAGAAAGAAGATTGAAGATGCCGTTGATAGAAGACTTCATCCAGATCATGGACCTCTTCAGCTCCCGCTTGGATGAAGACTTCAGCCGGATTATGGACCTCTTCAGCTCCCGCTTGGATGATGACTTCAGCCGGATCATGGACCTCTTCAGCCCCCCGCTTGGGCTTGGATCAGGACATCGGAGGAGCTCTTCTGGATCGATCGGTGAACCTGGTATGGTGAAGATAAGGTAGGAAGATCTTCAGGGTCTTAGTGTTAGGTTTATTTAAGGGGGGTTTGGGTTAGATTAGGGGTATGTGGGTGGTGGGTTGTAATGTTGGGGGGGGTATTGTATGTTTTTTTTTTACAGGCAAAAGAGCTGAACTTCTTGGGGCATGCCCCGCAAAGGGCCCTGTTCAGGGCTGGTAAGGTAAAAGAGCTTTGAACTTTAGTAATTTAGAATAGGGTAGAGCATTTTTTTATTTTGGGGGGCTTTGTTATTTTATTAGGGGGCTTAGAGTAGGTGTAATTAGTTTAAAATTGTTGTAATATTTTTCTTATGTTTGTAAATATTTTTTTATTTTTTGTAACTTAGTTCTTTTTTATTTTTTGTACTTTAGATAGTTTATTTCATTGTAGTTATTTGTAGGTATTGTATTTAATTTATTTATTGATAGTGTAGTGTTAGGTTTAATTGTAGATAATTATAGGTATTTTATTTAATTAATTTATTGATAGTGTAGTGTTAGGTTTAATTGTAACGTAGGTTAGGATTTATTTTACAGGTAATTTTGTAATTATTTTAACTATTTTAGCTATTAAATAGTTCTTAACTATTTAATAGCTATTGTACCTGGTTAAAATAAATACAAAGTTACCTGTAAAATAAATATTAATCCTAAAATAGCTATAATATAATTATAATTTATATTGTAGCTATATTAGGATTTATTTTACAGGTAAGTATTTATCTTTAAATAGGAATAATTTATTTAATAAGAGTTAATTAATTTCGTTAGATTAAAATTATATTTAACTTAGGGGGGTGTTAGTGTTAGGGTTAGACTTTAGGGGTTAATACATTTATTAGAATAGCGGTGAGCTCCAGTCGGCAGATTAGGGGTTAATAATTGAAGTTAGGTGTTGGCGATGTTAGGGAGGGCAGATTAGGGGTTAATACTATTTATTATAGGGTTAGTGAGGAGGATAAGGGGTTAATAACTTTATAATAATAGCGGTGCGGTCCGGTCGGCAGATTAGGGGTTAATAAGTGTAGGCAGGTGGAGGCGACGTTGTGGGGGGCAGATTAGGGGTTAATAAATATAATATAGGGGTCGGCGATGTTAGGGCAGCAGATTAGGGGTACATAGGGATAATGTAAGTAGTGGCGGTTTACGGAGCGGCAGATTAGGGGTTAATAATAATATGCAGGGGTCAGCGATAGCGGGGGCGGCAGATTAGGGGTTAATAAGTGTAAGGTTAGGGGTGTTTAGACTCGGGGTACATGTTAAAGTGTTAGGTGCAGACGTAGGAAGTGTTTCCCCATAGCAAACAATGGGGCTGCGTTAGGAGCTGAACGCGGCTTTTTTGCAGGTGTTAGGTTTTTTTCAGCTCAAACAGCCCCATTGTTTCCTATGGGGGAATCGTGCACGAGCACGTTTTTGAGGCTGGCCGCGTCCGTAAGCAACTCTGGTATCGAGAGTTGCAGTTGCGTTAAATATGCTCTACGCTCCTTTTTTGGAGCCTAACGCTGACATTCTGTGGACTCTTAATACCAGAGTTATTTTTATGGTGCGGCCAGAAAAAAGCCAGCGTTTGCTACGCGGGTCCTTACCGACAAAACTCTAAATCTAGCCGTAAGTCAGTAGTTAAGAGTTTTACACTACAACGCCGTAGCATAAAACTCTTAACTAAAGTGCTAAAAAGTACACTAACACCCATAAACTACCTATTAACCCCTAAACCGAGCCCCCCCGAGCTAAAATAAAAATTTTAACCCCTAATCTGCCGAACCGGACATCGCCGCCACTATAATAAACATATTAACCCCTAAACCGCCATACTCCTGCATCGTAAACACTAGTTAAATATTATTAACCCATAATCTGCCTGCCCTAACATCGCTACACCTACCTACATTTATTAACCCCTAATCTGCCGCCCCCAACGTCGCCGCCACTATATAAAATTTATTAACCCCTAAACCTAAGTCTAAGCCTAAACCTAACCCCCCCTAACTGAAATATAATTTTAATAAATCTAAATAAAATTACTATCATTAACTAAATTATTCCTATTTAAAACTAAATACTTACTTATAAAATAAACCCTAAGATAGCTACAATATAACTAATAGTTACATTGTAACTAGCTTAGGGTTTATTTTTATTTTCAGGCAACTTTGTATTTATTTTAACTAGGTACAATAGTTATTAAATAGTTATTAACTATTTAATAACTACCTAGTTAAAATAAAGACAGATTTACCTGTAAAATAAAACCTAACCTATGTTACAATTACACCTAACACTACACTATAATTAAATTAATTACCTAAACTAAATACAATTAATTACAATTTAAATAAATTATCTTAAGTACGGAAAAAAAACACTAAATTACAGAAAATAATAAAATAATTACAAGAATTTTATACTAATTACACCTAATCTAATCCCCCTAACAAAATAAAAAAGCCCCCCAAAATAAAAAAGCCCTAACTTACACTAAATTACAAATAGCCCTTAAAAGGGCCTTTTGCGGGGCATTGCCCCAAAGTAATCAGCTCTTTTACCTGGAAAAAAATACAAATACCCCCAACATTAAAACACACCACCCACACAACCAACCCTAGTCTAAAACCCACCCAACCCCCCCTTAAAAAAACCTAACACTAACCCCTTGAAGATCACCCTACCTTGAGAAGTCTTCACCCAACCGGGCCAAAGTTCTCCATGAAGCCGGCAGAAGTGGTCCTCCAGATGGGCAAAAGTCTTCATCCAGGCAGCATCTTCTATCTTCATCCATCCGGTGCGGAGCGGCTCCATCTTCAAGACATCCGACGTGGAGCATCCTCTTAAAATGACGGCCGACTGAAGAATGAAGGTTCCTTTAAATGATGTCATCCAAGATGGCATCCCTTCAATTCCAAGTGGCTGATAGAATTCTATCAGCCAATCGGAAATTAAGGTAGAAAAAATCCTATACATTATTAATATGTTACAATGTTTGTGATTATTATTATGTTACAATGTTTGTGCATTATTAATATGTTACAATGTTTGTGATTATTATTATGTTACAATGTTTGTGATTATTATTATGTTACAATGTTTGTACATTATTATTACGTTACAATGTTTATACATTATTAATATTTTACAATATTTGTGATTATTAATATGTTACAATGTTTGTGCATTATTAATATGTTACAATGTTTGTGATTATTATTATGTTACAATGTTTGTGATTATTATTATGTTACAATGTTTGTGATTATTAATATGTTACAATGTTTGTGCTTTATTAATATGTTACAATGTTTGTGATTATTATTATGTTACAATGTTTGTGCTTTATTAATAGGTTACAATGTTTGTGATTATTAATATGTTACAATGTTTGTGCTTTATTAATATGTTACAATGTTTGTGATTATTATTATGTTACAATGTTTGTGCTTTATTAATATGTTACAATGTTTGTGATTATTATTATGTTACAATGTTTATACATTATTAATATGTTACAATGTTTGTGCTTTATTAATATGTTACAATGTTTGTGATTATTATTATGTTACAATGTTTGTGCTTTATTAATATGTTACAATGTTTGTGATTATTAATATGTTACAATGTTTATACATTATTAATATGTTACAATATTTGTGATTATTAATATGTTACAATGTTTGTGCTTTATTAATATGTTACAATGTTTGTGATTATTATTATGTTACAATGTTTGTGCTTTATTAATATGTTACAATGTTTGTGATTATTAATATGTTACAATGTTTATACATTATTAATATGTTACAATATTTGTGATTATTAATATGTTACAATGTTTGTGCTTTATTAATATGTTACAATGTTTGTGATTATTATTATGTTACAATGTTTGTGCTTTATTAATATGTTACAATGTTTGTGATTATTAATATGTTACAATGTTTATACATTATTAATATGTTACAATGTTTGTGATTATTAATATGTTACAATGTTTATACATTATTAATATGTTACAATATTTGTGATTATTAATATGTTACAATGTTTGTGATTATTATTATGTTACAATGTTTATACATTATTAATATGTTACAATGTTTGTGCTTTATTAATATGTTACAATGTTTGTGATTATTATTATGTTACAATGTTTGTGCTTTATTAATATGTTACAATATTTGTGATTATTAATATGTTACAATGTTTGTGCTTTATTAATATGTTACAATGTTTGTGATTATTAATATGTTACAATGTTTATACATTATTAATATGTTACAATGTTTGTGATTATTATTATGTTACAATGTTTGTGATTATTATTATGTTACAATGTTTGTGCATTATTATTACGTTACAATGTTTGTACATTATTAATGTGTTACGTTTGTGGTTACTATTATGTTACAATGTTTGTGCTTTATTAATATGTTACAATGTTTGTGATTATTATTATGTTACAATGTTTGTGATTATTATTATGTTACAATGTTTGTGATTATTAATATGTTACAATGTTTGTGCATTATTAATATGTTACAATGTTTGTGATTATTATTATGTTACAATGTTTGTGATTATTATTATGTTACAATGTTTGTGATTATTAATATGTTACAATGTTTGTGCTTTATTAATATGTTACAATGTTTGTGATTATTATTATGTTACAATGTTTGTGCTTTATTAATAGGTTACAATGTTTGTGATTATTAATATGTTACAATGTTTGTGCTTTATTAATATGTTACAATGTTTGTGATTATTATTATGTTACAATGTTTGTGCTTTATTAATATGTTACAATGTTTGTGATTATTATGTTACAATGTTTATACATTATTAATATGTTACAATGTTTGTGCTTTATTAATATGTTACAATGTTTGTGATTATTATTATGTTACAATGTTTGTGCTTTATTAATATGTTACAATGTTTGTGATTATTAATATGTTACAATGTTTATACATTATTAATATGTTACAATATTTGTGATTATTAATATGTTACAATGTTTGTGCTTTATTAATATGTTACAATGTTTGTGATTATTATTATGTTACAATGTTTGTGCTTTATTAATATGTTACAATGTTTGTGATTATTAATATGTTACAATGTTTATACATTATTAATATGTTACAATATTTGTGATTATTAATATGTTACAATGTTTGTGCTTTATTAATATGTTACAATGTTTGTGATTATTATTATGTTACAATGTTTGTGCTTTATTAATATGTTACAATGTTTGTGATTATTAATATGTTACAATGTTTATACATTATTAATATGTTACAATGTTTGTGATTATTAATATGTTACAATGTTTATACATTATTAATATGTTACAATATTTGTGATTATTAATATGTTACAATGTTTGTGATTATTATTATGTTACAATGTTTATACATTATTAATATGTTACAATGTTTGTGCTTTATTAATATGTTACAATGTTTGTGATTATTATTATGTTACAATGTTTGTGCTTTATTAATATGTTACAATATTTGTGATTATTAATATGTTACAATGTTTGTGCTTTATTAATATGTTACAATGTTTGTGATTATTAATATGTTACAATGTTTATACATTATTAATATGTTACAATGTTTGTGATTATTATTATGTTACAATGTTTGTGATTATTATTATGTTACAATGTTTGTGCATTATTATTACGTTACAATGTTTGTACATTATTAATGTGTTACGTTTGTGGTTACTATTATGTTACAATGTTTGTGCTTTATTAATATGTTACAATGTTTGTGATTATTAATATGTTACAATGTTTATACATTATTAATATGTTACAATGTTTGTGATTATTATTATGTTACAATGTTTGTGATTATTATTATGTTACAATGTTTGTGCATTATTATTACGTTACAATGTTTGTACATTATTAATGTGTTACGTTTGTGGTTACTATTATGTTACAATGTTTGTACATTATTAATATGTTACAATATTTGTGATTATTAATATGTTACAATGTTTGTGCTTTATTAATATGTTACAATGTTTGTGCTTTATTAATATGTTACAACGTTTGTGCTTTATTAATGTTACAATGTTTGTGATTATTATTATGTTACATTTGCCTAGATTACGACTTTAGCGCTATAGAGGGTGCGAAACGAATGCAACAAAAGTTGCGTCATTTCACTGTCCATAGCGCTGCCATTACAAGTTTCTGAAAAGCCTTGTTGTGTGCGATATGGTGGCGATAAGCTCCATACTGCACAAAATCCAAGGGCTGCTTTGACGTGCTCTTGCACGCATTCCCCCATAGACATCAATGGGGAGAAGGTGTTAGAAAAAAACTTACACCTAAAGTGCGGAATGGAGATTGCCATAACGCAACCCCATTGATGTCTATGGGGAAAAAAGTTACATTTAAACCTAACACCCTAACATAAACCCCACGTCTAAACACCCCTAATCTGCCGCCCCCGACATCGCCGACATCTAAATAAAGTTATTAACCCCTAATCTGCCGCTCCCGACATCGCCGCCACTAATAAAAGTTATTAACCCCTATTCCGCCGCTTCCTAACAATGCGCCACTATAATACATTTATTAACCCCTAAACCTCTGGCCTCCCACATCACAGCCTAAAAATAAACCTATTAACCCCTATACACCATGCCTCCCACATCGCAAAAGCTAAATTAAACTATTAATCCCTAAGCCTAACAATCCCCTAACTTTGTATTAAAATTACAATATCCCTATCTTAAAATAAATAAACACTTACCTGTGAAATAAGAAAAAACCCTAAGTTTAAACTTTAAATTAACCTAACATAACTTTTATACTAAACTATTATACTAAAATTAAAATAACTACCAATAAAAAAACTAAATTACACATTAATAAAAACCTAACACTATTAAAAAAATGTAAGTCTAAAATTACAAAAAATAAAAAATACTAAATTACTAAAAATAACAAACGAACTTATCAAAAATAAAAACAATTACACCTAATCTAATAGCCCTACAAAAATAAAAATTCCCCCCCCAAAAAATCTCTAGCCTACAATGAACTACCAATGGCCCATAAAATGACCTTTTGTAGGGCATTGCCCTAAAGAAATCAGCTCTTTTACCTGGAAAAAAATACAAAGACCCCCAACAGTAAAACTCACCACCCAACCAACCCCCCAAAATAAAAAAAACTAACTCTAACAAAAACCTTAGCTACCCATTGCCCTGAAAAGGGCATATGGGCATGGCCCTTAAAGGGACAGTATACTGTAAAATAGTTTTTCCCTTAATGTGTTTACAATTGCTTTTTATACCAACTGCAGAGTAAAAAATTTATGAAAATTAGCTTTTTTAAGGTTTATTTCTGTATATTAAAGCTCTTATTTTGTGTTTTGAAGCCACGGCCTAATAAAATAGGTTGAGCTTGTAGGTATAATCAGATCTCATTATTGTATCACATTGTGCACATATATTTGCTTCTTTATCTTATATCTGTCCTTAAAACAATCACCAATACTTTGAGAGAACAATGGAAAATCAACATTTTATTACCTTATCTCTGCTTTATCACACTGGGAGTGTAATTTCTTCTGCTGGCTGTGTTTACAAAGCTTATCTATAGCTGGTACGCGCGGCCACAAACTTTCAGAATAGGTGGGGATACCACATGCTAAATTAACAATTTCAAATGCCAATATAAGGGTAAAGGAGCTACTTGTAAACAATTTAATACACTCCAGCAGGTAAAGTGGATCATTGGGAACAAATTAAAGGGGAGAAATTTTTTGAGTAAACTGTCCCTTTAAAAGGGCATTTAGCTCTTTTACCTAAAGCATAAAACCCGAATCTAAAAAAAACAACCCACCCAAAAAGATAAAAAAAAAAACTAACACTAACCCCTGAAGATCCACTCACAGTTTCTGAAGTCCAGACATCCATCCTCATCCAGTCGGTGAGAAGTCTTTATCCAGGCGGTGAGAAGTCTTCATCCAGGCGGCATCTTTTATCTTCCTCCAGGCGGCATCTTCTATCTTTATCCCAGCGGCGTCTTCTGGAGCGGATCCACCCTTGAAACATCCATTGCGGAGCGTCCTCTTCATATGGTCACCACTGTACACTGGATCTTTAATGCAAGGGAGCCTTTTTTAAATGGTGTCCCTTGCATTCCTATTGGCTGATTTGATTCTTGAAATTCAAATCAGCCAAAAGGATGAGAGCTAATGAAATTCTATTGGCTATTCAAATCAGCCAATAGAATTTCAGTAGCTCTCATCCTATTGGCTGATTTGAATTTCAAGAATCAAATCAGCCAATAGGAATGCAAGGGCAATGGGTACCTTAGTTTTTTGTTAGAGTTTGGTTTTTTTATCTGGGGGTTGGTTGGGTGGTGGGTTTTACTGTTGGGGGTCTTTGTATTTTTTCCAGGTAAAAGAGCTGATTTCTTTAGGCCAATGCCCTACAAAAGTCCCTTTTAAGGGCTATTGGTAGTTTATTGTAGGCTAGGGTTTTCTTTATTTTGGGGGCTTTTTTATTTTTAAAGGGCTATTAGATTAGGTGTAATTGTTTTTATTTTTAAAAATATCGTTTGTTATTTTTCGTAATTTAGTATTTGTTATTTTTTGTAATTTAATATTTTTTATTTTTTTAATGTTAGACTTCAATTTTTTTAGTAGTGTTAGGTTTTTTTAATGTGCAATTAAATTTTTTTAATTGGTAGTTATTTTAATTTTAGTAAAATAGTTTAGTATAATAGTTATGTTAGGTTAATTTATAGTTTAAACTTAGTTTTTTTTAATTTCACAGGTAAATTTATTTTAAGATAGGGATATTGTAATTTTAATTTAAAGTTAGGCGGTGATAGGTTTAGGGGTTAATAGTTTAATTTATTAGTGGCGATGTGGGGGGGGGGGTTGATGGTTTAGGGGTTAATAGGTTTATTTAGTAGTCGCAATGTGGGGGGCTGGTGGTTTAGTGGTTAATAGGTTTTAGTAGTGGCGGCGGAGTCCGGGAGCGGCAGAATAGGGGTTAATAACATTATTATAATGGTGGGGATGTGGGCGGGCAGCAGATTAGGAGTTAATAAGTTTTAAATAGTGTTTGCGATGCGGGAGGGCCTCGGTTTAGGGGTTAATAGGTAGTTTATGGGTGTTAGTGTACTTTGTAACAGTTTAGTTATGAGTTTTCTGAAACATTTTTGTTACACAAAATCCATAACTACTGCTCTCAGATAGCGGAATAGATCGTGTCAGTATAGGCTGTAACGTAAGAATTTTAGCCTCACCGCACAACCGGTAATACCGGAGCAATGGAAATCCCATGCAAAACCGTCATTTTTTTGAGTGCGAGATTAACGTTGCGTTACAGGCTAAAATGTTTGCGGTATTGCTATACCAACACGATTCGTAGTGGCTGTGTTACTGTTTTTACGCTGAAATTGCCCATTTTTTTCAGCGCTCAAACCCTAACGCACAACTCGTAATCTAGCCGTATGTTTTTTATTATTATTATGTTACAATGTTTGTGATTATTATTATGTTACAATATTTGTGATTATTATTATGTTACAATGTTTGTGATTATTATTATGTTACAATGTTTGTGATTATTATTATGTTACAATGTTTGTGATTATTAATATGTTACAATGTTTGTGATTATTATTATGTTACAATGTTTGTGATTATTAATATGTTACAATGTTTGTGATTATTATTATGTTACAATGTTTGTGATTATTATTATGTTACAATGTTTGTGATTATTATTATGTTACAATGTTTGTGATTATTAATATGTTACAATGTTTGTGATTATTATTATGTTACAATGTTTGTGATTATTAATATGTTACAATGTTTGTGATTATTATTATGTTACAATGTTTGTGATTATTATTATGTTACAATGTTTGTGATTATTATTATGTTACAATGTTTGTGATTATTAATGTTACAATGCTTGTGATTATTATTATGTTACAATGTTTGTGATTATTATTATGTTACAATGTTTGTGATTATTATTATGTTACAATGTTTGTGATTATTATTATGTTACAATGTTTGTGATTATTATTATGTTACAATGTTTGCGATTATTATTATGTTACAATGTTTGTGATTATTATTATGTTACAATATTTGTGATTATTATTATGTTACAATGTTTGTGATTATTATTATGTTACAATGTTTGTGATTATTATTATGTTACAATGTTTGTGATTATTATTATGTTACAATATTTGTGATTATTATTATGTTACAATGTTTGTGATTATTATTATGTTACAATGTTTGTGATTATTATTATGTTACAATGTTTGTGATTATTATTATGTTACAATGTTTGTGATTATTATTATGTTACAATGTTTGTGATTATTATTATGTTACAATGCTTGTGATTATTATTATGTTACAATGTTTGTGATTATTATTATGTTACAATGTTTGTGATTATTATTATGTTACAATGTTTGTGATTATTATTATGTTACAATGTTTGTGATTATTATTATGTTACAATGTTTGTGATTATTATTATGTTACAATGCTTGTGATTATTATTATGTTACAATGTTTGTGATTATTATTATGTTACAATGTTTGTGATTATTATTATGTTACAATGTTTGTGATTATTATTATGTTACAATGTTTGTGATTATTATTATGTTACAATGCTTGTGATTATTATTATTATGTTACAATGTTTGTGATTATTATTATGTTACAATGTTTGTGATTATTATTATGTTACAATGTTTGTGATTATTATTATGTTACAATGTTTTGTTTTGTTTCATTTCCTATTATTTTCATGTCCCCAGAAGTTCTTTTTTAGCTACCAAAGTTCAGCCTGAAGCTTGTGCTTCAGTCTCATATCATTAGACAGCAGCCATCATATATTACAATTGTTTTTCTATTTATTTCATCATGACATTAAAGTGTTTAATCACATCTACACATCCTAAAGACCCAGTCACCAAACAGTGATGTAACCCTGCTGTGTAGCTAATAATTTACAGTATAATAACATCTTAAGCATTAAAGGGATATGAAACACGTACAATTTTATGCAATTTTCTAATTTATTCTAACATTTTATTCATTTTCTTGTTATCTTTTGTTGAAAATCAGGGACGTAAGCTCAGAACGACATACTACTGCTCAAACTAAAAAACTCAGGTATTGGTGATTGTCCGCTAACCTGGTTTCGATCATATGTATCGGATTGATCACAATATGTCTCCATTTCTGACAGCAACTCCCTCCCTCTCCCAGTCACGTGTGGTGTTCCCAAAGGTTTCATTCTCGGCCCCCTACTATTCACATTATTTATAAATGATGTCTGCAAATCCTCAACTGTACACATGTACGCAGATGACACGGTAATCTATGCAAACAATTCCGATCTGCCACAGCTTGAAGCAGTGCTCCAAGACCAGTTCACAGAGGTAGAAAAGTGGATCTCAAAAAACAAACTCTTCCTAAACACTGACAAAACTGTCACAATGATCTTTGGAACGGTACCTAAATTACACAAAACTACAAAATTCCCATCTACGCATTAAAACAAAATCAAATGGCACACTGACCGCAGTCCACTCTTTCAAATACTTGGGTATGTTGTTAGACCCCAATCTATCTTTTGGCCTCCACATAGAAAAACTTGCATCTAAACTCTATCCAAAACTAGGTGCCCTGTACAGAAACAAATCCTGCCTAAGCCCTACAGTAAAGGAAAAGTTTGTACAGCAAATGCTGATGCCATTCATGGATTATGGAGAAGTAGTATATGCACCTGCACCGCAAACTCATCTTAATAAACTTAATACGTTGTATAACTTGTTCTGCCGCTTTGTGCTACAATGTAACTACAGGACCCACCATTGTGACATGCTAAAAAAACTAAACTGTCTGTCGCTGGAATCCAGACGCACCCTCCATCTTTCCTGCCTTGTGTTTAAGAGCCTTTCTGGGAAGCTCCCACCCTACCTGAGCAGAATTCTCTCCCCGGCTGTTCCCACCTCCTATAACCTCCGATCCACTACCAGCACATTATTTAGCTTGCCTCAATACAAAAAGAAAGCAGCTCAATCCTCCTTTTCCTACAGAGCACCACAATTATGGAACGACCTCCCGCACACTTTAAAACCTTCCCCAAGTCTGAAATCCTTTAAGAGATCCCACTCTGCATATCTCAAAACAGAATGCACCTGTCATGGTTGATTAAATATTTCCTACCTGTTCTATGTTAAATTTTGCATATGTCACGTATTAATATTGTTTTTGTATTTTATTGTACCCTATTGTATCAATGCAATGTTTTGTGGACCCAGGACATACTTGAAAATGAGAGAAATCTCAATGTATCCTTCCTGGTAAAATATTTTATAAATAATAAATAAATAAGTGTGCATGTGTCTTGAGCACTATATAGCAGCAGTTTTGCAAGAATATCCTACCAGGTAATGCTCCAGACACCTAGGTATCTCTTCAACAAAAACTATCATGAGAACAAAGCAAATTTGATATTAGAAGTAAATTGGAAAGTTAAATTTGTATGTTCTGTCTGAATCACTAAAGAAAATGTTTGTGTTAAACACAATAAGAAATAAATTACAGCAATATTGTACTTTTATGAGAGTTTTTTTTAGCACAAAGTCCTCAGTAGATGCTGCAGAAACTTCTATATCTTCCAATTATTTCACCAAGCCGAGAAAAGAGTTAAATAATTGCTGTAAATTGCTGAATTCCTTCAGCTTATTACAGACAGATTAATTTGCTCCCAGTGAGCCACAGATACAGCTCCTCTCTAAGTAATCAGACGCCTCTGGATCAAGGCTGATTCCAAACAGACTTCAATTAAAATGCATTTTCAGGGAGGGGCGAATCTGAGGGAGGGATGGAGTCATTTTTTTTTTTTGCTGGGAACCCCTTTGAGACCCAATTACCAAACCCCTTTGGAATTTTTAATTGAATATTTGTATAGAAAACAGAAGAGGGAGCAGAGTGCTGATTAAGGGAAATAGGAAACAATAGATTGCAAGTTGCTTTTCAATTAGGATTAGTCCTTTTAATTGTTCTAGAGATCAGAGATTGCGTTGGCAGATAATTGCTCTGAGCTCCTGTCTTTTATTCAGTGCCTAAAACTGTGCACTAGTTTTCATTTCAAGTTGTTTTCTGGTGAGCAGTATCAGACAGCAGCAATTGTGGGTGGGTAGTTGTAAGTTGTTAGAACAAGTGCACTAGTAGTTATCTGAATGCCCTTCCAAGTAAAAACCCAAAGACATACTAGACTCCCTACAACAATAATGTAACAGAGATACAGCTGGGGCCCAAAGCTGTCTGTCCATTCTACTATGCTGTGTCAGTGGTATAACTGTGCCCAAAGCTTTCTGCCACCCTGCCACACCCAGTCAGTACTATAACTATAAAGATCTCTGCCCCCCTATAATGCTGTGTCTTTGGTACAACTGTGCCCAAGCTTTCTGCCACCCTCAGTCAGTACAATAACTAGATCCAAAGATCTCTACACACCCTATAATGCTATGTCTGTGGTACAACTGTGCCCAAGCTTTCTGCCACCCTCAGTCAGTACAATAACTAGATCCAAAGATCTCTACACACCCTATAATGCTGTGTCTGTGGTACAACTGTGCCCAAGCTTTCTGCCACCCTCAGTTAGTACTATAACTAAATCTAAAGATCTCTCTCTGCACACCCTATAATACTGTGTCAGTGGTACAACTGTGACCAAGCTTTCTGCCACCCCCAGTCAGTACTATAACTAAATCTAAAGATCTCTCTCTGCACACCCTATAATACTGTGTCAGTGGTACAACTGTGACCAAGCTTTCTGCCACCCTGCCATGCCAGTCAGTACTATAACTAAATCTAAAGATCTCTGCACACCCTATAATACTGTGTCAGTGGTACAACTGTGCCAAAGATTTCTGCCCACCCCATAATGCTACATTTGTAGATGCATGAATATGTTTACAGGCGCATAGTACCCCGCTCGTTTCTCAATGAGAAGAACCAGAGCTCTCAATACTGTATTTAACATTATTTATTCACACAACTGAGTATAAAATCAATAAAGACTCTTCCAAGCATAAAAGCAAAATAGAATTCAGGTTAGCAGAGGAGGAACTATGGGCACTTAAAGGAAATTAAACTGCGACTTGTCAGGGATAAGTCATTTTACACAGTGATTAAACAGTCACGTTGGGAAACATTTTATGGATGAGAAGGTTTGGGGATAGGTTCTAGAGTGAATACTGCTATATTTGGGGGTTAGTGATGGATCTGTGATTAAGAAAACACAAGTAATTGGATAATGTATCTGCTGTGAGGTTATGGGCAGTTAGTATTATTTCTATTTTTGGTTTTGGGATCAATTAGCAGAGGTGAACCTCGGTCCTAAAGACAATTATCTTCTGCCAGGGAGGATCACTTAGGTGCAGAAGAAGAGGCACCAGCTAAAGACAACATCCTTCTTCCTGTCGCAATGTACAATAATATTAATATAATGTCCCTCTCTTATAGAAGCTGGGGCCAGTTTTGGCTAAAACTGTTGCAATGCAGCAGACAATAGAATCTCACTATAGGGGGGTTTTGTGGTTTCACAGCTGGTTCTAATATGGGGATGAGATGAGACATTCTTTTTGTTTTGATAACTTGCCATTACCAGCATATTATTTCCACATCAACCAGAGACAAAACGTTTAAGAACAATGTTGAAGAATATCAAGGACTGAGTCAACTTCATGCTTAGAACATTACGTTATAAAACAAAAAAAGAAAAAATGCCCCAACTGATATTAATCTGAAATGAAAACCTTAAAATTGAATTTTGCTTATATTTTTAGTTTGCGTTCCCAGTTAACTTGCAAGAATTGATTTAAGCTGTAGCCCATCATGAGGTCTGACAGATTTCACAGACTGAAATTTAAACCATGTGATCATTTTGGAGTTCTCTGGTATAAATCCTTTCCAATAACTTAAATTAAATTTTATGCCTGGGAATAACAAAATTATGTCACTGCATTTAACAATGAATTGGCTTGTTGCCCTAAAACAGCTTTTGAAGAAAGCCATATTGTTAAAGAATTTTAGCCCTTCCATAAAAATGATTTAAATTTTGGGAAGGGCCATTGGCAATAATATGTATCGCTAATTAAAATACAAAAACTGTTACAGGGGAATTGAGCAATGCTGTTGTATTAACATATGTAGAAACTTAACATAGAAAATAACCTGAGTTGATATCAACAGAAAATGTAAAAACAAAAATAAAAATACATCCACAACATGTCCTGAAAAAAATCATTAGCTATTTATTACTTTGCTGATAATTATATTATTTTTTCTACAGTAAATGCTTTTATTGATTAACAACAGTTGATCCAAA